>NW_015090774.1:865212-889601 GCF_001431845.1 Calidris pugnax
TATAATAATTTACAAAGAGCAAGAGCAGTGGGTGAGATGCAGCCAAACACATTGGGAATATCAGGAATGAACTTTTAGCAAATACAGTGGCTGCTTGTGGGAAGCTAAAGTATTTTTATTTTTATAATATTAATAATATAATTTTTGTAGCATTAATATATTATCACTAGCTGATGAAAAAGAATTAGGATAATATTTTGAAAATTAACAAAAAATACTGTAAGACAGTAAAAGAAAATAGAAAGAAGAAAAGGCATACTGCAGCTTAGGTGCATGTACAATATTATAGATTAGGTGACCATAAAAGATGTGTAAATTTGACCTTCAGACATTGAAAACATTTGCGAATACTGAATAGGGAGATAAAACAAGGAAGTATTTTGGAAGATTCAAACATGTGGGAATGAACATGTTTTTCCAAACCATAGGTCGCGATTAGTAAATGTGATTATTTTTCTCCAGGGACCTGGCAATGAACTTTTGAGCTGAAGCATAAGCTTTTTACTCTGCATGAAATTGGTAGTTTTGGCAGTACGTTGTAGATGATGAAATAGGTAATGTAAAAATAGATTTTGTTCCATAGCTGAGTGAAGGTGATCTGAATAGACAGCTGTGCGAATGTGTGATGAGTCTGGAACTGATCACCTCTATTTGAGCAAATAGAATTTGTAAAATGAGGCATAAAATTTTATGGCTTGTCGTAAGAAGAGAAGGAGGAGATGTGATTTAAAGGTGCAAAGCCTGATAGGTTTATTCTCATTAATAGCATTTTAACACCAGGACTGTTGTGCTTTGTTTTAGACGTTTGATTACAAGATGGGTATCAAAGTAGTTGGGAAGCTAAAAGTTAACGAGAAGTACTAAATTACTGTAGGGCTGAGGGAGTTCAAAACTGTATGGAAAGCTCAGGAGAACAGTATTTCTCTTAAGTTGGTGATCCCCTAGAGACGTTAAAGAGAAGATGGGTTTTTTAAAGCTGTTGGTTTTAACCCTCAGGAAGCAGCAGCAGAAGGTAGAGAAGGAGCAGACTAGTCATCAGTTCAGGAAAATACAGAGATTACGGACAGACAGCATTAGAAACTGAAACCAAGCATATTTTGAGTCAACTGTTTACAGGGCAGCATTTGGCAGAAGGTAAGCTAAGTAAGGTAGGGATTATTTCTTGAAACCCATTTGTTAATGGGCTTTCTTTTGGGTATAGCTAGTGTTATTTGTGTGTTACATAGTGTGCTGGTTAATTTTCAGCCTGAAAGCAACCTGTTTATTACAGTAATAGAAGTTCTTCATAGCTTTATCGTAGTTCTTTATCCTTTAGTATCTTGTCCTGCTGGAGTAGATGCTATTGTTTTATCTCAAGTAGTTTATAGTCTTACTTAAACTTACAATCTATTAAAAATGTTTGTTTCTTATGTCCTAAATTAGCGTTAAAACCCAAGTTGCCCACAGCAGAAGTTAGTTCAGGCATCTGCCATGCTGCCCAGGTTGGATGAGGAACATTCTGAAGCTGTACACTAATAAATGTTGTAATTAGCTTGGTAACATCTATGAAGCATGAATGTAATAATTCCAGTGCTATGAAATGTGGGGGTTGTTATAACTGAAACAAAGTCATAGTTTATAAGTCACTAATAAATAACATCTGACAACTGATTAACTCCTAATATGATTTGCTATACATAGATTTCCCAAGAGACAAATTATTTACACAGTGCTGCTACTCTTTTCTGTATACTTTTAACTCTAGCGACAGACTTCATTTTTGGTTTATATGTTCTTAAGCAAAATGTACAACTATAATAGAGTATCTCTCTCTGTTTCAGCGTTACAGAATTAACTTGTATTGAGTTATAGTTTGTATTCCATCCATTACTAGAAGTATCCTGTTTGAGGTTTTTTATCATCAGATTGGTAATTTATCTTAACCTATTAAAATAATAATTTATCTTATTTTAAGTTTATTGGGACAATAATTACCTTAATCTATTAAGTAATATTTAATCTTCATGAGTGCAAAGTGTTCTGATTTTAACTGGAAATTAGATTTTGTCCAACAGATCTCCTAGCCCTGCACTTAAGGCTCTTAACCTTAGAAGTTTTGAGTTCTAGTCAGCCATGGATTCTACTTGATTTCAACATGCAGATATTATCAGTTGTGTAACTAGAAACTGAGTTATAATATCTATCAGAAAACTTGATCAAGAAGTTGACACAATTTTCTACAGAGCTGTAACACTTAAATTTCAGGTTGATGTGAACTTAAGCCATGGTAAAAGAGATTGAGGCGTGTTATCCAAATTGAAAAATAGAAGAGTGTAGCCTCTTGTTAATGCGCTTATATTTGAAAAGTGATTTTGCTGTGAAAAACTGAAAAAAACCACCTTTTTTTTTGGTATCAGGTGCTTAAGAAAATTTTTGAGTGAACACTTTAAAAAATGGGGTTTTTTTAATACAGTAGTACACAAATTGTGCAACTGTGTCCAAATAAGATGGCATGCATTCTATTCTGAAAAGTTTCTAAGATAACCAAAAATAATTTTAAACAGCAGTGCAAATGAATAGATTTTGTTACTTGCTTCTTTTTGTTCTGTGCCGTTCCTGAAGAGCCTTCCCTAGGATAAAATCATATTGAACGTACAGTTGTAAAATTATGCCCAGTTACTGCTGTGAACGCTTTGATTATTTTTGAGTCACACTGACTGGAAGAGTCTGCAAATTTATATCCAAAAATATGTTTACAGTTTTCTCCTATTATTTAATCATTGTATGTATTTTTCTAGGAATCTTGGTGGAAAAAAAACTTGATAGGAGATGCATACATTTGACTTAAATTCATTACATTGCTATTGTTATTTTCTGTTCAAGATGTATTTAACTTTTAAGTTATTACATACTTGGCAAACAGTTCCAGGCAGTTTCCTGTTTTGCTAAGTTTTAACATGCACAGGAATATCTTTTAAAGTATTGTGTTTTTTTAAAAAAATGAAAAAAAAAAAGAACTTAATGAATGAAGGTATATTTTTCTCATTACACAGGTACAGGGTTGTGGTATCCTATCCTCCTCAGAGTGAAGCAGAACTTGAACTTAAGGAAGGTGACATTGTTTTTGTACACAAAAAACGTGAGGATGGCTGGTTCAAAGGCACTCTGCAACGAAATGGAAAAACTGGTCTTTTCCCCGGCAGCTTTGTAGAGAACATTTGAGAAGATTCATTCCAAGAGCTTCAAATCATACTGTACTGTAAAATAGCACAAATATTTTACCAGAAAAAGCACAGTCATGAAATATTTTCAAATGACTGTAATGTAAACAAAAATCTACATATTTTTACAGTGTCTATAGCACAATTACACCAGCGAACAAAGAAGATGAAGGCATCTGCTGGTTTTATCACTTTGGATTCTTAAGTGTGATGTGTGCCTTGTACTGTCTGATTTATTATATAGAGGAACTTTTTTTTCCCCAAGTATGTTACATAAATGAACAATTGTTTACAAGGCTGTAACTAATTTATTCTTGTTTTTTAAACTTGAATTTTGTGTAATGGCTAAAATTCTTGTGACTATGATTTTAACAAATTATTAATTTATGAAAGAATAACTAAGGGGAAGCTGGATTCTCTCCTTATGAGCAAGCAATTATATCTGATAAAGAGCCTCCCGTTATCTTCTGGACATTTTTCCCCTGCTGTGTCTGACAGTGGAGTAAGTCTCTGTTTTATGAGTTAATGTTGAGTGGTGGTGATGTGGCGTCAAATAGAATTTGCCAAGTGGGGAAAAAGAAATATGTGTATTTTGTTCTTTGGACAGAGGAAAAAAAAAAAAGTCGGTGTTCTTGAGTCTAGTTCTTCTTCATAAATCACCCAAGTAGAGTAATGTTTCCAGGAGGCAAAGATGTATATGAACAACTTAATAAAATTCAACCATCTCAAGGTTAGGATCATCTCAAGGTTAGGAAGGAAGAAATTTAGGAAAGCCAATAAGAAATTCCCTATACCTTCTGTTTATGTAATAACTTGGCTATTTGAACAAAGCTTGGCTTTGTATATTTGGCCAGTTCTTCGGGCATTTAGCGCTCAGGATCCAACAAATTTGGAAGGAATGTTAAAGCCCAACACTTAGAATTATTATATCTTGAAAACATCTGTTTGATAAGACTGAATATAAAAATAAAATTATAAGTTGTACTTTATGTCTACAAATGCCTAAGAAGTGTAATTTGCTATGTTTTCTTCTCAAACTGATCTGCATGGCCAAGAGATGTTTTAAAATGTCTGAGCAGTAGTGGTGGTAAGTGATGCACTTGTGTTAAAGTAAAAGGCTGTATGAAACACTGTGAAAACTTGACTAACTGCTTAACCATTGCTACTTTGGTATGTTCTGACCTTTTCTTTGTCTTGCATGTGTTACTCAATTCTTGCAGTAATATAACTGTGCATGGTTGGCATTTTCCATTCCAGTTTCCTGTTGCTGGGTTATTTTGCTCTGAAAGTTTCCCAAAAGCCACTTGACCAAAACTAGTGAGCAACTCACCTTCAACCAGAGAAGGTGTCCAGTGTTTGAATCATTAATAAAATATTTTAATGCCCTTGCAGCTGATGGATATACAGAATGCAGCATGCAAGAAAAGTGTTGTTAGTCTTTCAGGGTTTTGTTAGAGATTTGACACTGGTGAACACACACGCTACTCAGCTGAACTTGGGGTTTTTTTTATTATTTTATCATTTGATTATAGCAGTTTAACGGTGATTTTATGCAAGACACTGAGCACAGTCACCTCCAGTTTAATCTGATGTAATTTGGCTGATACTCAGCACTTTAAAAAGGGATGCCAGTAGTGTGATTCAGTGTCTCACAGTACACAGAAACAGTGATGAAAAAGTACACAGTGATGTGTTAAATCCTTATAATTTTAAATTTTTTGAGGTTATACATTGAAAAATATCAAATGTTAATGACAAGGATTTCTTGCAATATCAGGTAGTATCATGATGGTCTTAAAAATAAGAAAAATATATCTATAAATATATATAGTTGGACATGACAGCATTCCCAAATTAACCATCTCTCTGAAACACTGTATAATTCAGTTTTTGTGTTTTTAAAGATTTTTAAATAGTTTACTTGAATATTCATGTAATATATAAAGGTTTTGTGAAATGAATTTTAGTTAGAAAGAAGCTGATATCAGCTTTTGTCAGCATAAATTGGCACTAGTGTGTCATAATATTCTTATTTTGGAAAATTTAGTGCATTTTATATTAAAGACTACTAAAGGTTAATTTTTTTCTATCTCTACTCTCCATATTTTAAACTAAGTGACTAAGGTACCTCTATTAATAGAATTTCATGGTGTAAAGTCAGTTAAAAATCAGCTGTTAATCCGATAGTTCTGTTAGATGGAATACATTTTTAATTGATTTTTTTTTTTAAACATTAAGTAAATGTTTGTAAAAAGGGCTTATTACATAGCAGTGCAACAATGACAAAAACGCAGTTTGTCATGCTTTTTTGTGATCTTTTAGGGGTTATTTTTTGGTTCTGGCTTGGGATTAATTCAGTGTAGAAACAGACAAACCCTGTGCATTTGCTTTGTGTAATTCCATAAAAAAATTTTGTAAGGTATTTTATATCTATGTTTGAAGTCCAGTGAATGTTAAGTGTTTGATTTACTATGTTAAACTTTCAATCCTAATAAATATTTTCTTAGCAAACAGCTAAATCAAAATGTGTATGCAAACATTAAACATAAATTACTTGTAAAGAATTTGACAATAAAATTACCAGAACTTAATTGCAGAAATCATAGGAGGATATTTCTGCTTATAGCGGAAAAAGTCTTCAGATTCCGTGATGTTAGAAGTTTGGAATGATGAATATAAAGCAAAATTCGTAGTGAGAACAGAGGATCTGGCTGATCTTTTCCATCTTCATATTTCTGCAAGTAACTTCAGAAAAGGTGGGTAACTTTCATCTCTGTCTGATCATGACTGACTGGTTTGGTCTTGTCAACAGCATATCAGGTGCATAATAGTTATAAAGTCCTTTTCCTGGAGGACAAAGCGTGTAGCTTAGCCAGTCTGCTGAGTGTATATTAAGGGATAGTCCCCAGCCCTGAGGATGAAGCATCCACATGAACTTTCACTGAGGGCGAAATGTTTGGTGGTCAGAGACTGGTTTGCCCTGAGGGGGTTTGCTGGGCACAGTGGTCAGACAGTAACTGTTGAACTAGGAGAGCTGCTTTATTTGAACGTGGTTACATGTCTACTGTATTAATGTGGCTGCTGGGAAAATGGTAGAAAGTTAATCCTAAAATTGTTTGCAGAAATGTGTAGACTCTGTAAATGTTTCAAAAACTGCAATAGACTCCTTGTTAGTTCAGACTGGCCAGGACCTAGATTCTGCTAGCAGTGAGTGATGCAGCATTAGGTCCTCTCAGTAAAGAAGGAGCATCTAGTCTAACTTCCCTTAATTAAGGGGGGGAGGCAGCATGATTTTTAGGAATGCAGAACAGAGAATACAGAAAACCAGCTTTATTTGTTTTTCAGGATTGTGTTCTGACATCAGTGTATCCATAGGAGAAAAGTACAAACATCACAACTGTGCAGTAGAAGTAAGACTCTTTCTTTGGGTTGGGGTTTTTTTGCTAGTGTAATTATTGAGTAATTCTAATGTGTGTTTTTAACAGTGGGGTTGCCAAAGATGCGTGAAATCCTTTTCACCCTCACTTCATTCCCTCTGCCTTATAGCTGTAATGACAATTATGATAGTTTTGCATAGGCTTACAAACATGCATTCTGAGCATTCTGGCTTTTTTTCACAGGGCTGGCAAAATGTTTTAACTGGCTTGTTCTTTCCAGTAGCTCTAAGCAAATGTGTTTAAAGGTGTATATTGACTGTAATGAAATACAAGAATCTACTTGTCTAGTTAAAAAGATCTGTGTCTGGCATTACTAAAGCTCCTATGGTATAGTCTTCCACATATGTGCAAAATAAATAGGGGTAGCACTGCTTTCTGTAGGACATACCAGTGCACCCATCACCTTTGGATTCTTACTACAAATCTGCAGTATGCATACTTCTCGTATCACTCTCAGGTACTCTTTCCCTGCACTTTGATAACTTGTTAGTGGTAAATCTTACAACAGATTTGAAATTTGACGTGAGCAAAATCAGTGTCTTAATTCTTTTGAATGGCTTATTCATAAGCTGGCATACTTGAAACATTTGTATGTAAAAAAAAAAAAAAAAAGAGCTGAGAATGGTGATGGTGGATGGTGAGGACGAGGGCATTAACGTGGAGAGAGAATGAGAAAAAGAAAAATACTTGGAAGACGTGTATATGGGACCTGAATCTAAGCTAACTCACTTGTGATAGTCCCTCAGTTGCCAGAGTCCAGCTCTGTGAAAGGACCTAAGAGGAACCTGGATGTCTAAGGGTGAAAATGTAGCCCTCGGTCTTCCCTTAGTCTCTTCAGCTTGTATTTGTTGGCTGTTCTGTCTAGAACAACTGCTGCTGTGGTAGGCCCGAGCTGTGGTGGTGTTCTCACATCAGGACACATCTGAAATCCAGAACTAGGCATCTGTATTCCTGAATTACCTGAAAGGCTTGATATGGTGGGTGTGCTTTAAGAATATATATATGTATCACACTGAGTACTGAGTTAAATAGCAACCACAACAGGAGTTGCAGGTTTGCATTAACGAATGGGGTAGTGTCCACTTTCTACATAGTCTATGCATTAGAAATGGTATGGATGCAATGCGTTCTTCTTCCACAGTGTTACCCAAATTGCTTTTACTTTCTAGGAGACAAACTTCGTGAGAGTCAGTAACTTGAAGCTAGCAGTTCCTCTTGAAAACCTGAGGTCTCACCCTTTTGAGCCTCAGTTTCCTCATTTGCCAGACTGATTATTCCTGTTCTTGTGAGGTATGTGGTATTAAGCTTGTTTTGAAAGTAAAGGCTGGCTGATTTTCATGAATTTGCAAGTAGATTCTGGTGGATTGGACCTGCCTCCAAATACTGCAACAGTATTTGGAGGAACCTGCCTCCAAACAGCTGGAGCATCTAAACCTTCCTCTAGAGAAGTCTCCTAGAGACTGATTTCTGTGGGTGAGAGATGTAGCTGATCCATCTGAACAGCTGAAGAGCACTTCGATGAGAATCAGCCCGATACAAGGAACAAAACAAAAATGAATTAGCTATATCCGATCTGCAATGTGCAAAAGCCATTCAAAATGTAGTGTAATGAGCATTTCATGCATGCCTATCAAATCATAGCAGTTACACTCAATATAATACTAGTAGATGTCAGAAATTACTATTTATCCTTTCCTTCTACTGTACTCTTTCCTGTCAGCTGTATTATTTTGCTGAAAAGAGAAGTGGCAAAATCAGTTCTTAACTTCTCTGCCGTTCCTACTCAGGGGAGTAAATAGAATTTAAGCAAATAACATGAGCCCAATTTTCAATTATTCACAGTTAAAACTAGCTTGTAAAAATTCCTCTTAGCACATGTAAATGAATAGCACTCGGCTGCACTCTGCAGCCAGCTCTAATGCCTGTATTAAGGTTCTGTTTACATGGCATCCAGAAACCAAAGACCTTGTGATATTTGCATCTAGTAGTCGTTTAGATCAAAACCAATTCACAAGATGTGTCCAAACACTAGCTACTTTCTAATTTCAGATTGGTGGGAACAGCCTGTACAGGAGTGTAGAGAGTGGAAATTTGACTAGCACAGCAAGAAAAAAAAATGCACTTTAATTACAAAGGCAGAAAGAAAAATGTCAGGATTTTTAAATGTCTGTACAGGTGTTTTCTTATCTTAGGCGGAACTCCATTCCACAGAGCAAATGGACTTTGATTCCCCCCCTCCCCCCCCGCCCCATATCCCCCTTCCCAGAAAGGAAGGCAATATAAGACTTTATTAAAATATCCAGATTCTTTGGCATTAGAACACATGGTTGGACTCTCAATTACTGCAAATCAGTGCTACTTCATTGATTTCATTAAACTTTGCTGGCATACACTGAATATGCCCCCTACTGTTAAATAGTGAAAGAAAATATCTCATCTGCCCTAGAGGAATGAATATGTCTGAAAGAAACTGAGCTGGATAATTTTCATACTTGGAAAATACAGAGCTATTTGGGCAGTGTTATCCTTTTCTCAAAAAAATGCCTGTCCCACTGGTACAGCTAAGGCACTAGATCAAAGATGATGCCGTTTAGCAGCACTGAAAAGCATGGGAGAGCTGTTCACTTTTCAATCAAACCTATAAATTTTCAGATCCACAATTGCAGAGTAGACTTTGGTTTGCTGACAGCTGCTAGCCCCAAAATCTTTTGCGGTTAGTTGCTGCCGTATTTTCTCATGGTGTATCTGTGGATGCTTGGGACAGAAGATGAGTCAGCAGTAGAATGACTTTAAAGTGGTCATCGACTTTGTTCTCCACAACAAGGGATGTGCCCTAGGTCAAATTTCTTATTTCAGCTGGTTGAACTTCTCAATAAGCTGAAGAATGCGGCTCTAAAAAGTTTACAGTTCAAAGAATTTTTCTCCACTGCTCTGGTAGGCAATCTCAGTGTGTCTTTTGAATACACACGGATTGGGAAAATCTGCTTAGTTTTTGTTCCTTATCAAAGTTTTACTCTATGCTTCTGTCCAACTTCTGAGTTTATAGTACACAAGTAACTGTTTTTCCCTGCATTTCACTGAAATTCTTTGCATTCGATAATTTAAGATCTCTGATACACAGCAGAGCTTTTTTACAAGGATGAAATTTAATAGCTTTTCAAAAAAAAATAATACTGGCCTTTGTAAAGATCAGCCTTTTCACAGAGGATAAGAACACATGCAAAGAGATAAATGTTTTAAAACTCTTAACAAAATGAGTACTCATCTTGCCTAGGCACTCAGTATTCTTGATTACTTGCACCTAATGCATATTCCTTAATACTGAATTGGTGATCTCTGCCACAGACTGCTAGGCAAAATTCTCAGGAAGCTGGACTGTTTCTGTTGAGAATGTCTCCAGAAAATTGGAGAAGGAGAACAAAAATGAGATGACCTTTGAATTCTGTCTGAAGAACTGGAGCCTGGTTCAGGGCCAACTTTCAGTGGTCCAGTTGTGCGTGCCACAACCATATTGCTACTTGGTGCTGTGCTCAGGAAAATGCTGGACAATATTTCTTATTTGTTCCTTTTCTTACCTCCTCGATAAGGAAATCCACATTAGCCTGATGTCAAATGGAGGTAAATTTGGCCATACTGCAAAACACAACAGAGTTCTTGTAATTTGGTTTCTCTGATTTGGTAGCATTAGTGAACACTGAGATGATCCCAGAAACTTAAATACTAAAAGATAAAATTCTGTGGGGTGACATTTCTCAACTGTTCTCCACAGCAAAGGATTAGCCAGGCTTGAACATCAGTTTCTGAGTCTGGGAAAGTTGCTGCAGTTCTCTCAGTAGGGATTGACATGTCAGCAGTGAACGTGCCAGCAGGGAACGGGTGGGAGGAGAAACAGCCTTGTAATTAGAGAGATCAGTGAAACATTGTCTAGTCCAACCACAGCTGTTTCTTTTTTGGACACTAAGCTATCCCTTAGCAAATGATGCTAATGCTCCTCTCCCACAGGAGGGTGGTGAGGTTTGTTACTGGATGTGACCAAGTGTATGGATGTCTGGCAGATGAGGACCACATCAGAACTTAGCTGTTCCGCCTCTGGAAGTGCGAGCACAGTCTAGGCTGATGGTGGGAACTGCTGTCGGAGCTGCACAACAGCTTCAGACGGCTAAAACCAAGCTGTGAAAGCTGTCTGCTCCCAGAGCAGTTGCGTTTCTTCAGAGGCCATGCTGGTGGAAAAAGATCAGTCAGTAGGATGTGTCTGTCTTAGCCCTGTAATATATTTATGTTGGCAAACCTTTGTTGTGCGGACTCTGCGTAAGCGTGTTACTGATGAACGAGATGATGTGCGAATCTTTCCATCTGCTCTCTTAGTACTTTTCCCAATGTGTGTAACAGGTTTGGTTTTGACTGTGAAGTATCACCCTCTTATAGCTGACAGTAATAGAATGTACTCGCACAGCTGTGATTTAATTAGTCTACAGCCGTCTTTTTATTGAGTAATGACTAAATCCACCTGTATGAGAAGTATCTTCTGTCAGTACAAGAGCTGGTTTGGAGAAAAATAATCAAACCTGTACTTTTGAGCTTTTGGACTTCGTCAGATAATGCTAGCAGAGGCTGGAACTCTTCCTAGTTGTTTCTGTGTGTCTGAAGATGTGTGCGTGATTTCTCTTCTACAAACCTGCCAAAAGTAATATTTTTTAACAAAATAGCATTTTTTTCCAGGGTTAAATACTAGATTCTATCAACTTCGTTTTTTTTTTTTTCTTAAAGCTGTCAGTGTATCTGGCAGTGGAAAAACCACAAATTGAAAGTCCACGTTCTTAATAACTAAAAGCACTATTGACCAACCTACAATAGCTTCTAGCTGGCTTGTATTATCTTCCTGCTATATTTAGTAATACAATAGAATGCTTTTGGAAGAGATATTAGATGCCTAAATAGTGATTCCAAATATAAAAGAGGTCCCTAAGGCATGAATGTAATGTCTTGATTATAACTTTAAATTACTTTTTTATAGCTAGAACTAGCATGTCTGGTGGCTAATTATAATGTACCCTGATGTTATGCCCAACCACCTCCTTCTGTCTTTCTCACATGCCCCGCTTAAAGTCCTGGGCCTTCATTTAATAAAGGATTAAGTGCATTGGATTCTTACTGAACAAAAAAGTGAACAAAAATTGTTGTTAAGCACTTCACAGAACAGGAATGGATTTAAATATGATCTTGAAAGTTAAACATGTGATGGGGTGTTTGGTGAATTGAGGGATTTTTTCCCTCTGGACCATCTTGGAAGTAAAGTGGTAGGGTTCTAGGGGAAAAAAGAGCAATATTACTTACAAGTAGAAGTTTTATATACTTTTCTAATCCAGCATAAATAAATTAAATTGACATTTCAAATGTGAAATTGATTTCTTGGGTGCTGTAATACTTAGATATGAGGGGAAAGTACAGCACTTTGGAGACCTTGGGTAACATTTTCTATTTTCTAGTTCAAGATTTAATGGTCATGGTTCACGGAATTGGCCTAGAATGCTCGCTCTCCCTTCCTCCCAGGCTGTGCATTAGTCACCGGGGCTGGGATTTGGTGTAGCCCTTTGGTGTGTGCGCTACAGCTGTGCTGACCTCAGTGGGAGTTTCAGGTGCCTGCGAGTTTTGCTGAATCAGGGGCTTAAGTTACGCCTTGGACCATGCTTAAGCAAATAATCCCAGAGACTTCACCAGCTGGATGTTTTAAACAAGCCTGCTGGTCACAGACACTGGGGAGTGGCCCGTGTCTCCCCTGAGAGTGAGTACAGAGCAAGGGCCTTGCGTTGCTGTAATGGGGCAGCTCAGGCCATGGATCGAGGCCTGTTTCAAGAAATTCTGGCAACGCTGACAAAAAATTTCATCTGCTTATGCACGTTCAGCGTTAGTCATGTGGAGTCTCCTCTCACTACTGCTGGAAAACCGCTGAAGCCTAGACTGAGAAATTTATAGCTGCAGAATTAGAAATTAAGAGAGCGAATGTTTCCTCTTTGAGGAGAGGCCATAAAGCGGTAGGTGTAAGCTAGGCACTGGGTCAGGCATCTCCAGTGGCCAGGTGCGTAGCTTTGGGTTTGGTGGCAGGAAGGCAACATCTGTGGTACCTGGGAAAACTACTTACCCAAGCTGTGAAGGAAAGGGAAGTTGAATGTTATCTGTGCTGATGATTTGAACGTTCAAAAGTGGGATGCGGGAGAGGGAGGCCTTTTTCTAAAACACGTGTGGGAAGCTCTTTACTTCAGGAGTGATATGTCCAAAGGGTTGGAGGGTGTGACACTAGTGCACGTGCTTTTCCTTCTTTCCTTTCTTTGCTCTTTTTAAAAAATAAAGCATTCGCTTTGGGGGAAGAGTGAGATAATTCTGATTCCTCAGTTTACAGGGAAACTAGAACTGGATGTGTATCAGTGAGGGGGAGCACTAATTCTGGGACTGGTAGTGGTACCAATGCTAGATATCAGCTGCAGGAAGGGCTGCAATGATCTGACAAAATTACTGTGCCTAGGAATTGAATGGCTGCACGCTATTAACTAAAAGATTTAAAGTGGCAGGATGTGGTAGAGGCATGAAAATGAAGGCACACGTGCAATCTGTGCTTGTTAATGGCTGCAAAAAAGACGTGCCTTTCAAAAGATGCTGTAAAAAGAAATTAGGACCTGTAGCATTACAACACTTTGTCCTCCAAAGGAAGATACTTGGATGAATACTATGCCATTAGTATTTGTATGGCTGTAGTTGCTATTTATGTGTTAATGTGGGTGTTCTTCTGAAAGAACTGAAACATGCTGTACCAGAATAAATGGATTTTATTATAGAAAACAGAGCTATAGATGGAGCTGTGAACCAGGCTGATGGTATCTTTGTTTTACCTAGAAATTCTTCTATCGACTTGTGTGTGCTTTGCATAATGCATATATATGTTACAAATAAACCCAGAAAATTCTTACTTACCAAACAATTACATTTAGAGGCATGAGAGGTGCAAACAGCAAAGTTGTAGTAAGAGAGCCTTAGTCAGATGGTAGAACTGGGCTTTGTTTTGCATTTTTCATTCACACACAAGTGTAGTTCTCCCAAGTTCGGACACACTTGTCATGCTTACACCATTAGGTAGCATACTCTCCTGTATGTTTTTTACTTTTGGTAATGAACTACTAATTTACTTGCTAGGCTAATAAACATACACAGAAATGGTTATTATTAGTGGCAGCTGTAATTTCTCAGCTGGTATAAAGATCTGCAAATGTCTGCAGCTTTTTGAGCTGCCATGAGTGGAATACCTACTGCATCCTGTCCTTTATAGCATATCCATTTTATCGTCAAGTGAATCTCTGCGTGGCTGCCCTGTGCATGCCAAGGGAGGCTCATTAGGAGCTGCAGCCCAGCGATGGCTTGTCTCGCGTTCGCATAAATTTGCCAGCACAGACAGCGCACACTAATTCCACATACATGGGTTTTCTCATCCCTCAGGGGAGCAGTCAGTCTTATCAAAAACAGAATGACCCTCTTGTCAGCACAACAGATTTATTAACTTGCAAGAATCTTGTTTTGAAACCTCCTGCTGTGTTGTGAAGTTCCAGATGGCAAAACGCAAGAGCGTGGCAGCAAGTGTATTTGTTTACAGCCTCCCCCCTCCACCCTTCATTGACGGACTTGTCTTTGCCATCATAATTTCAGAGTGTGACAGGTACAAAAGTCTTAGAGAAAAAAGCTTCCATTTACAGTCAAATAGTGGAGCTCAGTGCCTTATTTATTTTTCCTGTGTATTTTTTTTCCCCTCAAATGCTTAACAAAATAGCAAGCCTAGATTAGTTAAAGCTATGAAGGATGTTGCAACTGGATGCTGCACTACAGCCAAAATGGGTTATAAAACATTTTGCAGAGTTCTGCTGCTAAAAATAGCTACGCATTGAGTTGAGAAAATGCAGAGAGGCTGGAGAAGGTCAGTCGGAACGACATTACCCAGTTCTTACAATGGAGAAAATTTACCCACTGTTAGCCCACATGGTATTCAGGAGCTGGTGTCCTGCTGTCCACTGGATGAGGCTTTACTGTTTTTCTCCTTTTCATCCCATTTGGTTATCTGTTGTTCTCTTTGTTCCCTGGGCTATTTTCTGCAAGATTGCAGCTTGTTCTTTTCTCTTGTATCATTGTCATCAGGCAATGGACCAATGTGTCATAAGTAGAATTGCTTAACATATATTTATCAGATCTTTTATTTACATATATTTAGCAGCTTTTGAATCTAAATATACATTACCACAAAAATACCCCCTCTGTTTTTGTTAAGCATTTGCTTCTTCTAGAGAATGGAATTCTGGCACGTTTTTGTAAATAGGATAGATCTTACTTGAAAAGTTACAGGAAATACAGTTATTGTATAACCCGTCTCTGTTGGGGTCTTTTAAATTAAGCACTATTTTTTTTAAACTCCCCCAACCTTCCCTAAACCTCTAATTTTTAAATTTCCCATGAAAAATTAATTGAGCAAGCCTCCTAAGAAAAGATGTTGCCTTTCTACAGTAAAGCCTAAAAGTGCTTCCCCAGAAAAAGACAGTAACAGAGTAGGAGATCTTTCCCAAGGGCTTTGTCAATATGGGAAGATGACAACTATTAGCCTCAATTAAAGATGGCAGAACTGACATTTGGAAGGGAAAAACTAAGTGACTTCACAAGTCTTAAAAGAAACTTGGAGCGTGCCCTCTGAATCTCAGTTCATAAGGACATCCTTCCTCTGAGAAACCTAAATAGTGCATTGCTTTAGCATCTCACTCCCTTTCCAGGTTTTTTTATCCCCTCCTTCATGCCACTTGGAAAATAAACTTGGACCATAAACTCCTGGGAATAGGAGCTGTCATCTGTCTTTGTTCTCTGAAATGGCTGGTATGTTCTTAGTTGTAGGAAATTAATTTATAAGCAAAATTGAACTGCTTCCTTTTTTTTTTCTTGTTTGTATCACCTATAAATACTCCCTCCCTTCCTCCCTTCCTCCCTTCCTCCCTTCCTCCCTTCCTCCCTTCCTCCCTTCCTCCCTTCCTCCCTTCCTCCCTTCCTCCCTTCCTCCCTTCCTCCCTTCCTTTTCCTCTCTTTCAAGTGGTGGGCATCATGTGATGTTAGCTTCCCTAAATGCTCATATTCCAATGGATTTAATGAGCGTTTGGGAGCCAGATGGCATACCATATTTTTTTCAAAACATTTTAAAGCACATGACAGACAACTAATGTTGACAGAAGTGCTTCACTTGAGGTGTCTGTACAGCAAATGTGTTACTTGTTACTATTAGAGCAGAATAATTGTTTATGAAAGGCATCCTCAAATTCAACAATGATTCGATGAAGTAAACAGAAATGAATTCTGCTATGTAAACACTGCACACTCTCCAGAAATGTTACCCACTTGTATAGGTTGCCTAAAATAATTATGATCTGAGTGGAAATGCATGATGCAGTGTGGTATTTTGCAACGATAGTCACTGAAGTCCAGATTCAGGCAGTTTTGCTTGACAATCTTCAGTCTGTGGGCATTGTTATGGAAAAGGCTATGGCTGGAGACAATAAAGATGACTCCTGTAAGATGGAAAGAGAGAACCATTCTCTTTGTCTACTAGGAAGAGAGAAGAACCTGAAGGGAATAAATGTATAGAAGAAGGAAAAGACATAAAAGGGACTGTTCTAGTTAAGATTGGTTGGAGCTGCAGGTTCAGTTTAAAAAGTCCTGCCTAATGAACCGCTTGCTGCAGAGACTCAGCTGGGAGGAGAAGCCAGCTATCTGCTTCTGGGAAAATAGCAGGGTCTTTGATAAATGCTTGGTCTGCACTTTGGCATCTTCTCTGGTTTAGTAGCTAAACCTTGAGAATTAAGACGGAAGTACAAGCTTGAATCTTCTCAGAATATCCGGTGTTTCAGTTGAATCACTGAAACCTCTAGCTTTTCTTAAAAAAATTTTCAAACATGGACAAAGGTACTTCATTCCTACATTTTATTAGTATTTTATTAATATTTTTTTCTGTGTAATTTTCAGTGCTCTTCAGAACTGATATTTTTGGCAAATGTATAGTGCCCTTAAAAAAAAAAAACAACAAACCACCAACCAAATACCCTGCTCAAGCAATGGTATATGAGCTTTGCATCTGTTGAAAGAATTTGGATGGGGAGACAGAGTGTTTCTTTTGTCAAGAAAATAGAACATGATATGTAGAAACTGGATAAAGAGAGGCCGAACTCTGACAGAGAGGGGAGCTTGTCCACAGCAGGCTAGGTATAGTCTACAACTGCAGTGTGCAGAATACAGTATATTCTGCAAGTGGAGTATCAAAACAATACATAATCTTATAGAGAAGATTTAGGCATGTGAAGATAAAACTAAAAAAATACAATATATATGTGAATTTTTCCTGTTCTAGACAAGAGAAACTCAAAACCCAACAGCTGTATCAACCTGCATCATGTGGCTTTAATTCAGGAAGAGTTGCTCTTCACTTCTGCATTTTCATAGCAAATATAGTCATAGGTTGGTAAAATACACACCTTCTGGACTGATCTTCTAAATTGCTCTTCTCCCCTCTCCCCTCTTTGTGATAAATATTTAATTGTCTTTGTTATAAAGTAAATATATAGGATTCATAACAAAATTCCTTGTGCCGTCCTGGGTTTCTGTAAGCCACGCTATTAACTGTGTGTGGTTGGGCAGGAGTGGTTACCAGACCTCTTATGGGGAGCTAGAAAAATGTTTGACTTCTAGTGGAATTTCATCACAATCCGTGCTCTTGTAGATCAAAGCCTATGAGGAATGATTAAAAAATAAAATTGTTGAAAAAAGTTATGCATTTTATATAATGAAACATTACTTGATCTGACATAGTCTGGCATGAGCAATAGTTAATTATTCCAAAGATGCTAATCGCTTCTGGTAATTTTTGAAGGAAAATAGTCACTGTGATAGATAAATTTAAAAATGGTGTAAGCAATAATCTAAAAATACCTCTTCTCATCTTTAATAACCTACTTCCTACCTCATTAAGCCTGCTGATTGGGTATTATTATGATTTACTACTTTAATACTCAATCACTGCAAGGACATACAACAGTAAGGGCTTCTGTATGTCACGAGATGATGAAGTCTTCAGCTGCTCAGTTAAGTACATGAGCAGGATGAAATGACAGCAAAGTATTTCTGTGAGGAGATGCGATATGAAATGAGATTTATTTAGGACAATCTGATAGAGAAAATTGAATGTTGGGAATTGAGCTCCTTGAAAGCTCTCCAAGTGTTACTGTATGTGTTTCGGGCTGCAAAATGGGTAACAGCTGTAAAGAATATTGTTTTTGACATTTCCTATAATACTGGTGAAGATGAAGGAGGTGAGCAGTCCATGAGAGATGAGTGATTGTCACTATCAGAGTTGCCATTTGTTATGGACTGTGTTCAACACTCGTTGCTGGCAAATGATCAGCTGATGTTTTGCCAGTGTAAGTCCTGATGTTTAGGATCACAGCCATTTGCAGTAATGGGGGGATGACTACATGGTCCATGGACTTGCTGCTTTCTGTCGGAAAGTAGATGTGCTACATTAAGCTGGTATTCCTGTACTCGGTGAATTTGTGCCTCATTAGGGCTAACCTTGAAAACATGTTCATGGTCACACAATGAACATATGCTAAAATAGGTGAGGCTATAGAAACTTGTGGATATGCCTCCAGTTTCCTTCCTTCCTTTTCATAAATGTTACAAATTTCAAAGTAGGTATTGGGAGGAGTCATGGAAGTATTTCACTTCCATGTGTCTCAGGTCTGCTATCTCCTGAGGGCTAATTATTGTGTTTATAAAACAATGACTTTGCTTGTGTAAGTTCTTAGAGCGTCTTATGAGAAGGGAGGTGAAGGGCCTCGTGTTGCTTATTAACTATGTTTTATTGTCCCTGCAGTATAGGCCTTTAGATGAATATTCTTACCCTGATGAGTTCAGTCCAAATCATTAGGTACAATCTTTCCATCTTTATTGCCCCTCGCCCTTCTTCCTGACTTTTCCCCCTTCACCTTGTTATCTCCTCCCAGCATCCCGCTTTCTTCCCTTTCCTCAACAAAGCAGATTTTAGGACACAGTACGTACAGTGTACTAGATGTCAGTAGGAGTAGATGCAGTAAACTTTCAGAAGACAGCACCACAGGAACCAAAGTGGGCAACGCTTCAGACTTGTCCATACCCACGTCTCCACTTGTGGAGACTTGAAATCTGAAATTCTGATGAGTGATGTATTAAGGCAGGACAACCTTGCAACTTGTCCCGTCATAACATGAAGGAAATTTTTGCTGTTTAGAACTTCTTTCTGTTAGTCTTAATGCTGAGAGCAGTTTTCTGGATGTTTGGGACCTAAAACTCAGTTACCTTTGCTGATGAATACTTCTCAAAAAATGCTCTATTTTCATCAGTAATAGCTAAACAGATTTTTACAGGGTAAATTAATTCTTGAAATTATTGGCCATGGATTTTACTTTGCAGCTTATATAAATATGCAATGAATGGGAGTAGGGGTGGGACTAGGAAAGGCAGAATGGGGAAATTAAGACTGCATGGATACACGAAATTAAAGCAAATTATGCAAGGTCTCAAGTGGACTTTCATAAATGGCATTTAGCTATTTTTAAGTTCTGTTCCTGAGACTATTTATTCTCTTTATTGAGTATATTAGATGCAATTAAAAATAAATTGCCTCTAAGAGAACATGAGGAGTTATTCAGTCATGAGTATTCAAACACTTCTGCAAACCTCTTGGATGTTATTGTACCAGACTTCTAGTGGATAACCTTAGCACTTATGAAATATGCAATTCACAAAAAATACCCCTTTTATACAAAATGGTCAGTAGAGACTGCTGGGAGTGAGATGTGTCCTTCTGTGGCGATGTGCGTTTTGCCTCCTTCCCAGATTGCCTGGCTGGGAGATGCTGACTTCTCTCTGTGATGCTCTTTGCGGTTTTGAAACTCTAAGAGGTGCTGTACAGAAAGTGGTGAATTAACTCCCTGGATGGCTGAGCTGTTTATTTCCTCCTTGTTCCCACTGGCTTGGGATCCAAGAGCTAAACACTGATACAGTCCATGGCAGTGCAGTCCTGAAATGAGGAGTTGGATGTATGGAGGGGAGCAAGGGATTTGGGGAGATGCTAAGATCCCGATTTCCATCTCTTTGGTCCAAAGTCCACTGACAGGAGTGGCCAGTGCCTGTGGTCTGACCAGAGTTGTGGACAGAGGCTGAATGTGCGACAAATGTTTCTTGAGGATAGAAGTGTTCGGTTTTGGCAACAGATTAAGGAGCAATAATACAAGCTTCTCTCTGCTGCCTCCGTGGTGCACCTGACTTCTCAGGAGCAACAGCAGCAGTTCAGTGACTGTGCGAACTTCCTCATGGGCCTCATGCTGAAGTGTGAAATAATGCTAGTCATAGTGGGGAAACCTGTTTAGCCAGGAGGATGTGAAAACATTAGGTAATTTGTCAAAGCCTCTGATGGCTTTGTTTTGTTCAGGTTTTGGGGTGGGTTTTTTTCAGAGGAAAGACTTTTCACAGGGTACCTGCAATAAGTTTCTTAAGAGGAAGAAGTTTGCCCATGTATTTGTTGAAAAAGTACATCTAAATTGTACAAAACCACTCCATGTTGGCATGATAAAAGCTCACTCTTCCATCACAATAACAAATACTGCAGAGATTTTAGTTAGTCTGGAAAAACAAAACAGACTGTAGCATAGTAAAAAAAAGATCACTTAAGAACAAAAGGACGGTAATTTGGTCACTTAAATATCTGAACTGGTGTGTTTGGGAAGAGTTTGCCAAGTTGCAAAATACTGGGAGGAGAATGGAGTGTTTTTCTTCCGTGCAATGAGGTGGCTGTTTTTTTCCTCAGCAGTTCATCTCAGGCTTTCTATCACTCACCCGGAAGGCTGAAGCTCTATCAAATTCGGGAGTTGCAATTTATAACTCGTTAGTTATATAATTTATATATGTGTGCATATATATATAATATGTATATATATAAAATTAGTAACTAGACCTGATTTTCCCCAATGCAAATCGCAAGTGCAGATCTGATGAAAGGGGTGATTTAGGCTTGACAGGAACAGAAAGATCCTCAGCATGGAGCTGCCCAGGCCAAGTAGCAAATGATGAGGAACCCTGAGGATGGTGTCCCTCAATGTTCTGGAGGAGAGCTCGCCTAGAATGAGGCATCTCATCTCCAATTACACTCTTTTTTTCACAGGAGGAAGTGCATGATAGTGTACTGAGAGTGTGACCTGCCACTGAGTTGTCATTTGGCCCGGAAGGGAGGAAACCTCTGTTTTTAAACTTTTCACTGGTTTAGTTCAGTTCTAAGTCCATGATTCCTGTATTCCAGAAACATGGCCTCATCATCAGATTTGGTTAACCTAGAAAGGTAATTTTTAATATGCCAGTTGAAAAGTAAAATAGTTTCTTGAATCCACTGTTGATTTCAACAGATGCTTAATCCCCAAGCTCTTATGTCTCTGGATGGTAATTATCTGGCTGTCAGGTCAAATCTCTGGGGCTTACTTTAATTTTTTGTTGTTTTACCTATAAACTGAAACTGCTTCAGATTTATGGTTATGACATTCTTGTTTGATTGTGAGAAACTGTAGTTAGTGACCATGTTTCCAGTAAGACAAAAGACTTGAAAACAGATTTTCTTTTAGCCAAGTGCTCCAGCCAGCACTGGTTTACGGTGGGACTTAAGTCTACCACAGCCAGTTCTCCTAGTTGCTTTGTCCCAGGCCTTACACAAAACCCATGTAATGTGGTAGGTGTGCTTTCACAAGCAGTATAGGGAACAGTATGGAAATGCTGCTGGACCTTGGAGCAGTGTGACTCTTTCACATCTGCCTCCTGGCAGAAATTTAAGAGACCACAGATTTGGGTTCAGGTGTGGTTAATGATTAGCACTCAAGTTCCTTTGTAAATCAGCCTCAAATCCAAAACCAAGAGGAATTTGAAATAGTTGATACAGGGGACCTTGGTAACAGAAACAGCTAGTGGCCCTTGTTTTGTGACATTATGCTTTATGTTTTATGCTTTTAGATACATTAAATATCCTTTCCTGTTTGAGGATATTTTGGTTTTCCCCTGTTAATAGAACAATGCTTGCTTGAAAGGATTATCTCAGTTGTGTGGAAGAATGATTGAAACATTTTAAGAAAAGAATAAAAAACTATCTTAGGAAGAGTGCTTTAATGCCAGAATGCATTAGGCTTCAGAAGAGACAGCTGCATCATTTTGTATATTGTAACAGGTTCCAAATCTGTGTACACATGGTCACACAGAGAGCTGTACAAGAATTATTAGCTTATAATTCCACATTAACAGTAAGCCAGGCATAATAATGGCCAGCGTTGAACTATCTGTTACAGATCTGGCCATGATGCATGGGGCAGGTCTAGCAGATCAAGTTCATGTGTCAGCTACTGTCCCCCAGAAAGGGGAGGTACTCAGTATGACACTGATTCCTCTCTTGGATTCCACTAGTTCATCTTGCTCTAATGGGAAATCAGTGTGAATAAACTGGCTCAGATGAACTCTGTTTAGACCATCTGATCACATGATTTAACCTGGCATCCGGAGGAAAAAGGCTCATGTCACTTTGGCCAACGAATGAACACGCATCTTGTTGTAAACACTCAAGTTAATGAACAAGAATTGAACACAATCTTGTCTGAACTTTCAAAAAGGGTACTTACTCTGTCAACTATAACACAGTTTAAAAAAAAAAAATACAGTGAAACTTGTCCTCGCTTTGTCTGTGTCAGCAAATTCCTAACAGTACAGCAAGGATCAGCTTTTCTTTATCTTTCTTACAAGGATGGCTCAGCTCTCTGGATGACGACACGGGTCACAAATAGGTTAAAGTCGTAATTACAAATATAATTTTCACATAAAATCTGCCTGCTACTGTCCTCGTACAATATGGTACTCATAGTTATTGTGTCTGTAGTATACACATCTTCAGAAAACATGCCATAACACTAAGGACAATTTTTTCCCCCCTCAGTGTTATTTTGCTTATATGTATCACTTGAAGGAAAAGCCCTAATTTTCCTCTGAGAGTCCTAATACTTAATTATGGTACATACCAAAAGCCTTGGTCAGAGACTATTCTGAGTCACAGTCTCAGCTCCCTATGGCTTTTCTTATTCATCACTAGGACCTCTGGCTTTTCAGAACATGCCATATTCTGAAATGTCATTGGATCACAAAATCTTACTCTTTTGAAAAGAGGACCAGCTTGCAATATAAATATACTTGCTCAAAGTAACTAATTTTGTTTAACAGCTTAAAGATTTTTATTTTTTTTCTTACAGATGTTCATCTGTTTAGCAATGCCTAAATCTGCTTTTCCTTCTGTATGTAAAGAATGATCCATGGAAAAAGAATCCTATGTGAATACAGGTAACGTTATTAAACTTTCTACAGCTCCCCTGGAAACATCTATTATCTGAAATTCTGAATAATAGTCTTCAAGTCAAAAGCAAGAACTGTACAAGTTACACTCCCACTGAGCTCATAGAAACTCCAGTGTGATTTTGACACTTGTTACTTTGTGGAACCTTTTAATAATAATTTTTCTCAAAGAAAGACTTAACCAACACCAAAAGTGTACTCTTGTACACAACTGTGATTGGTTTTATTCTTATTTCTCAGGTGAAAAAAATTATTCAGTATGTGTAGCTTACAACTCCATAGAAACCCCTGCAGCATACCATCAGACATAAATGTTAACAGCATTATTGTTAAAACATAGCCGGTTTTTGTATTAGTTTAATTGCGGATCATGAAGCTAATTTTGGTTACTAAACAGGATGTCTCACAGGTGTTTCTGTATTTTGGATTTATCTGCCTTCAAGTGTTTCCAATTTAACTTTAGTGGTGTAGTGATGCCTTACACAGCATCTTAGGGTTTTGAGAGCAAAATGTGAAACTGAAAGGGGCAAAATCCTTGTTAATCTGCTTTTGTACGCCTCTACATATGAAACATCTCTTTGTATGCGGTGGGGGAAACAATGGCAAGACACAGAGCTCCAGTTCAGAGCGCGGCAGCTCTGAATGCTACTCCATGCCCCATGTATGTTCTGCTTGGGCTACCTGGGAAGCATCGAGCAAGCGGCTCAGACGTATGCAGCCAAGATAATGAGATGTAAAACACATTTTAAAAGCTTGAAAGTGTAAAGGAAAAGCAGAAGGGCCAAGACCCATTTTGCGTGGCCTGTGGGGGCCCTGGCGGTGGGTTTGCCTCTGGCTGTGGAGTGTCTGGCCATGGGGAGCTTCGACTCCCCCAGGCCTGGAGGCTGGCTCTGCGGGCGCCGCACTGGGACCAGCAGCTCCTGGCGCCTTTTCTAGTTCTCCCCAGCGGCCACGGCTCCTGTAAACTGGTGGGTTACATCATCTCATCCTCTCCTGACGCCCGCCTTCAGCCAGTTCAGCGCTCAACGCTCATTGTGGCGGGCAGGAAAAAAGCCCCTGTGAGGGAAGCAAGCCCCAAGCTGCTTGCAAACCAGAAGGTAAATTGAAATCCACATGAAAGCCGTTCTTTCCTCAGTCCCCGGCGGCGCACCGCCTTCCCGGTGATGGGGGCTGAGGGCTGTGAGGGGAGGCCGCCCTGCCACCGTGGCACGGCCGCCGCCGCGCGGGGACTACACCTCCCGGCCTGCCCCGCGCCGAGCCGGCTCCCAGCCGCCGCCGC
>NW_015090774.1:890106-1005784 GCF_001431845.1 Calidris pugnax
TTGTCCTCGATGGGTGGGGGCGGGGGTGCTGGCGGGGCAGGGCGGGCCGCGGGTGAGGGGGGCTGCGAGCGGCCCGGCCCGGCTGGGCTTGGCTGGCTGCGGTACCCCCAGCCGCATTTGTTGGAGGGTGTCCCGCCGCGGATTTCGAGCTGTGCGCCCTGAGGTGGTTCGCTGCGGTGCCATTGGGGCCCTGGTGGTCACGGGTTAAGCGTTTCGTTGTGAAAGGAGAGGAGGGCCCCAGAGGGCAAAGGTGGCACGGACACCTGTGTGTGCTGTGTGGCGGCCTAGGGGAGCCTGTTGCTCAAAAGATACTTGATTTTCCCTGCCTTTGGTTGGCGAAGGCCTATAGGGTTGTTCCTGCCACTCCAGGCTTTGGAAATCTCAAGTCACAACTCGCAAAGAATCTGTATGGCTTTTTTGTGCTAAAACACAAATTGTGTTTTGCTGTGTTTGAAGTAGGCCTTGTCTGCCCCCCTGTACCTGGTTAATAATGCACAAGGGACTTAGGCTATTCTTTCTGAGAATGGTAGAATCACTAAGATTATTTTCCCTTCTCATAGAGAACAGGAACATTTTAAAGAAGTTCTCTCCCCATAGACAGCTTTTTGAGTCCTGTGTAGCTAAGCATGTTCAGAATTATTCAGAGAAGAGCGTATGTAGAGACCTAGCTGCGTTTATAAACAGTATAAGATGGTTCACTTGACATTGCTTGGGGTTGGAGGAGTTAGACAAGGTGATTTCCAGAGGTCCCTTCTAATCTATATTATTCCATGTTTCAAATAAAAATAGGAGGTATGCTCAGTGCTAGTAAGAACAAAATATGGTGGAGGAAGAAATGGAGGAAAAGATCCTAGTGAGGGGAAGATATGAAGAGAAATGCATAGTTCTCTAATCAGAAAGCAAATTAAGAACAAAAGGAAGTACTTTTCCACAAATAATGAAACTTATTGCCTCAGGATGTTATGGAGACAAAGTTTAATTGGGTTCAACAAGGATTTACTCAAACTGATGGAAAAAGGCTTCATTACTATTCCTTGGATTCTGCCTCTGGCTTCTCAGGAAATCCCAAACCAGCTGATTGGTTTCTAGGGGTTGCAGAATAAAAGATCATCATCAAAGTACTACAGAAGTACTTTCTTCTTATGCTCCTTTCTAAACATCTAAGCTAGCTACTTCACAATCGTCTCACATTTCATAAAGCTTTTTTTTTTCTTTAAAAGCAGAGACAAAAAAACCTAAGGCCCCTGGTAAAACACAGTATTATGTAGCATAACTTAATATTAAACTAGTGTGAACACAGTAGTGTCTAATGTGCTCAGTAATGTTTGCAATGGGGATGTCCAACACAGATACTTAGGATGGAGTGAGACCTTGAGGCTAAATGACTTCAGTACAAGATCAGTGCTTGCAAGATCAATGTAAATTACAGCTTCTACATTGGCTTTGAATAAAGAGCCAATAACAACACTAACAATAGTGTTGTTAACAATACAGTACAGCCATTAGATACGAAAATTGCATATTTTCTCAACTGAATAGGAGTTATCCTAACAGTAGGATTGAAATGCTAGATTACATGCATAAGTTTTTTACTAGTTCAGAAATCATTAAGAATGACCTTGCATTTGTAGAAGTGGTGTTCGCTTTGGTTCAAGTATTTCTTTTTTTGATGAATAAAAAATTAACAAACTACTAATTCTATAATCCAATATTTTAAAAAGCTAAAGATTAGTAAGGGACGTGTTACTGACAGAAGAGTGATTATTCTCAGCTATACTGGACCTGAAGTTCATAGTTTCTTTGCAATTTGTGAATTATTTTTAAAGATGGGCAAGGTTTGCGCCATTTTTGGAGGATCCCGAGGAATAGGAAAAGCTGTTGCAGAATTACTGGCACAGAAAGGCTGCCGCCTCGCGATTATTGCTAGAAATCTGGAAGTAGCCCAAACCACTGCACGGAATCTTGGTGGTACGTATGTGCTGCTTCGCAATATTTTCTTCGCTGTCCAATGCTTAGGTAGCTTGTAAGAGTAGTAAGTCATTAAATAAACCTCATTGTTTAACTAGATGAAAATGGAAGTAACAGCTGAGAAATTTGAAAGAAAAGATATATGAGTACAATTTTTATTTTGCAATGTTCTTTGGGAAAGTTAAGTATGATACAATTCCTATCTTGTGGATAGACTAGGTAAGATGAAAGGAATTGTTGAAAGTCACAACAGGGAGGTGGTATGAATTGAGTCATCCTTGGCTCAGAGCTGAGACCAGTCTGCTCATGTTGAACTTCTGATTTCAAAATGGCAAAATATAAAACAAGAAATCGTCACATAACTAATCAATGCAATACTTAAAAATTGTCCTTATTTAATTATTTGGAGATTAAATGGGTTCTTCAAGTTACAACTAGTTCAACATCTGTTTTTGCAATTGACTTGATACATTCTGAAGGTTTATGAATGGTATACCATTTTTTACTATTATTATGATGTGCCTTTATTTTGATACAGCAGGACATCTGGCACTTAGCTGCGATGTATCCAGTGAACAAGAAGTCCAAAAAACTTTTGAGGAGATGCAGAGGAATTTAGGTCCTATTAACTACTTGGTTAATGCAGCTGGGATCAACAGGTTAGTTATTTGTTACAAGACTGCATGTAATTCTGGATGACAGCGTCTTCTGAAGCTACAGCTTATGTGAAGTGCAGCAGTGAGAAAACTGAATGTCAGATAACTGAAAATTGTAAAGAAATGTCCTTCAAAAATGTCAAGAAATATTCTTCAAATGAGTGCTATAATAGAAATTATGCGAGTCCTGTCATAGTTTCTAAAATATAATGGAGACACTTGCAAGCTGTAGGTGTTTCTTGACAGAGATTTCATACTTGTGTTTTTATTGAGAATGGTGCTAATGGCGTTTGCATTTAGTAAGAGTGTTGTTAACAAGTACATCTGAAAACAGTATTAAGTGCTGACCAATATTTTGTTCCTGATGAAAGTAAAATTCTAACAGCTGTAGTTTCTGAATTCTGAGTTTGAGTTCCCCCTCCACTCCTCTTTCTTCTACTTCCCCCTGAAATTTTTCAAGACAATGTTTGATACCTCTCTGCAAAGGAGGCTTTGTTGCCAGAAGCACACTTTTTTCTTGCTATGTATCATCCTTGCAATGTTACTGTTTTGCATGCTAGAATCTGTAGAACCGTATAAATCTCCATTAATGTTCCATTTAACAGTCATGTTTTATTATGAGTAAATGTTATCATTGGGATGGTTCAGTGAGTTCTTTTGGGTTTTTTGGTCTCTTTGTCAGGGATGGTTTGTTACTGAGAACCAAGACTGAAGATATGATAGCCCAGATTCACACTAACCTTTTGGGAACAATGTTGACATGCAAAGCTGCTGTAAAAAGCATGATTCAACAACAGGGGGGTGCTATTGTCAATATAGGTAAGTTACTTGTCTAATCTGGTGGAATTCTATGTCATTCTAACCTAGACAATTCTATGATTCTAATATTTTTCTAGACAGGTTTAGCAAGTATAATGTGTTGAAATGTTACTTGTTACAATTGACTATTTATTTGTATTTAGACATTCTGTATTTAGCATTTCTTTATGAATGCTTATTCTTTTCTGCAATTTCAGCAACTTCTAAATATAAAACCAGCTTGTTTCAGTAATAAACACGTCAGAGTTTATAGTTTGCTGAAAAAAGAATTTTACCATTCTTTATCAACTCTTTCAGTAACTAAATCTACCAGCTGCTAGTTATTAACTAAGAATGAAATAGGTACAGTTGGTTTCTTTTTTTTTTTTTCCCTTTCCAAGGGTATTTTTTTGAAAGCTCTTTGGTTTACTCCCGTGGTGCCTGTTGGTCAACATAGATACATGGATTCCACAAAAATCACAGATAATTGAGGGATTTGCTTATCCCAGCAGTAGGCTATAAAGTTCATTTAGTAATATACTTTTGATTCCTTTTCTTGTAATCTCATTTTCCATTCCAAATTTAAAACTTAAATGATAAAGCTAGTACAAGGTTTCAAATTAGTCACCTTATCTTTTCTTCTCTTTGATGTTTCTGTATTTTAGGAAGTATTGTAGGACTTAAAGGCAACTCTGGTCAAAGTGTATACAGTGCTACCAAAGCAGGATTAGTTGGATTTTCACGCTCCCTTGCTAAAGAAGTGGCAAAAAAGCAAATTCGAGTCAACGTGGTTGCTCCAGGTTAGTTTTTGGGAAGTTCCTACATCCTTGAGTGTTGCAACATGTGATTATCAAGACTGCTGGATATTTGCTGTACTCTGAAAGTAACTTGAGACAAAGTGCTATTATTTTCTTCAACTTTTGTGAGTAAATGGTTTTAATCTCTTTTTTTTTCAGTATAAAGTACAATACATTCTTTTACAAAACTTTCAGTCTTTTTAACAAAACACTGAGAAATTTGGAAGAGTGTGTCTACACTTTGTCCATTATTACATAATAAATGTCTTCTTTTTCCTTTGTTCCTCCTTCAAAACCTGCTGTCCTTACAGATGGAAGAACTAATTATATACAGACAGCCACCCTCGTCTCCTGCTAGAGAGTGCTTATTTGTTATTAGAGAAACATGAGAGAACAAGAGAAGTTGGCATGAAAGCAGTCCCTGTCTATCACGAAGAGAGTCTGGAAAGAAAGTTCTGTGAGATCTAGTCCAAGCAAACCATCCCCCTGAAGGAAAAATCTTTCTGTCTTTTCTGCCTTTTTACACTCATGGCTGTGTATTCTGCTGCTCACCGTGTGCTAGCTCTAATGCCTTTCAGACCTCTTCATGAACCAGTTCAGCTTGTAAACTAGGCAGGAAAAATACTTTTTATTGTTTAGTGAGTTGAGCAGCAAACTGATGCGTCCAGAGCCATCGTAAAGGGGCAGAATCATACCGTAGAAAGCAAAACTGAGAACATCCCTTCTTGGTGGCAGCTAGAAAGCAGAGAAGATCAGCTCTTTGTGAAGCTGCAGCTATGTGAAGTGCAGCAGTGGGAAAACTGAATCTCAGATAACTGAAAATTGTAAAGAGATGTCCTTCAAAAATGTCAAGAAATATTCTTTAAATTAGCACTGTAATAGAAATTATGCAAGTGCTGTCATAATTTCTAAAATATAATGGAGACACTTGCAAGCTGTAGGTGTTTCTTGACAGAGATTTCATACTCATGTTTCTATTGAGAATGTTTTGGTGAAATGACTGTGTTTTGTTGTTTAGGAAAGTCAGAATATATATGCTTTTGGGACCCAATTTTAGTTACTTTTTTTTTTTAAATGGAGTTCCATAGGTCTCTGTGTTTTTGTTATTACATCAGTGCTTCCAAAACTGGAAGGTGTTTTATTGGTTAGGTAAAAAATTGGTTAGGTCTTGGCTGTAAAATGGTGTGGACTGAGTTCTGAGACTAAAGAATGGTAGCTGGTGCTGAATCCTGGTGGTAGATTTCACTTTGGAGGATCCTAGGGAAAATCCACCAAAGAAATTTAGTTGAAGGTAAGGTAACTTTTCAAATCTCTCTCCTCTCTTAGGCTTTATTCACACGGATATGACTGCTCATTTGGAGGAAGATCAGTTGAAGAAAGCCATTCTCCTTGGAAGATTTGGAGAGCCTTGTGAAGTTGCACAAGCTGTTGTCTTTCTTCTAGAGTCCCCTTATGTTACAGGGAGTACTCTAATTGTAGATGGAGGCTTGCAGCTTCTCACTTAAATACTACCTTGAATAAGTACCTACTTAGATATCATGATGGTAATATATAAATATATAAAAATTAAAAGGGGGGAGGGTGGAGATTAGTTGAAGATTGATGTATCTAATTGACTTAATACTATTTAGTGAGAGGACAAATTGAGCAGTGGTAAAGTCCAGCGGGTACGTTTAGCTACCTGAAAGAGTCCATTTGCTATTATGAAGACTGTGTATGTAACAATTTGAAAAAGATCTGATTTTACTATAGTTTTAAATAACATGCTGATACATTTTTAAAGCACTATATTTTTATAAAATCATGTTTTCCAATTTGGGATAGAATGGAGACTTTATTCTGATTATCATGTTACACAAAGGTTAATAAAGTGTGCAGGCCTGTGTATCAGTTGGCAGGTATGATTGCAGCAAGTCTTTCATGTGGGGCAAAGATTGAGAACTGCGTAATTTTTTATTCTTATCAGTTAGTCCCTACAAAGTGCCAAGGAGTTCTCTTTGGTTTTTGTTTGTTTGTAGCCTACACTACAAAGCTAGGGGCTTCTAGATCTCCAGCATACCTGAATTGCCTTTAGGACATTTAATTACCTGCAACGTGTTTTTTATAAAGACAAAACCTGCTCAGTTCCATTCTTGAATGCATGTACAGCACTCATTTAATCTAGTAGCACTTGTGTGTATACATTGAAGGGCTGTTGATTGGTTGTTGGAGTTATTGATTCTATAATACTCTGAGTTGGAGCTGCACATACACCGGTGAACAGTACAGTTGTGGACCTTGCCGCATAAAAGCCTTTTCACTGACTCAGTAGATGTTTAGAAAATATGCATCACTTCCAGAGTGTGAAGTCAAGGTGTTTTGCTCTATATCTTCTTGAATGCTCAGTTCAGCTGTTATGAGGATGCTCTTTAATATGTATGTATAGTCAATAAAATAGCCATTTATTTTATTCAAAGCAGCTTTTGAAGAAGAGTAATTATTCAGCTGTAAACGATCCTGAGTGTTCCTCCCTTGCTGAAAAATTACCAAAATTTGACCTCAGGCTTTTCTATTGAGATCAAGTAATTTTTGCTAATTGGTGTTGTTATCATCTCTGAAGAAAACTATCAATGTGGTTTAGGACCTTCACTTCTTAGCTCCAGTGTTCATTGCATCATCATCCAGATGTTGATTCAGCTTTTGAAATTACTTCCCGTCTTGGCACAAACCAAAGAACAGAAAGAGAAGATCTCACTGATGATAACTTTGTGTCTTCAAAGTCTGAGATTTTCTTCATTTGTGCAGCTCAGAAATCTTGTCTTTGTTCCAGAAAACAGTGCATGTTCAAGCTTCTCTCAGGTATGTATTGAGAAATAATACAAGGGGTGGTTGTATATTCAGGGGGTTTTATAGTTGGTTGTGTTACTCACTTTAGAATATAAATACCACTAAAGGTAGTCCTTTCAGGAGTCCTTATCTTCCTGTTATCTCTTTGTAGAGAGATGGTGTTATTTGCTGTGAAAAGTTGTGTGTCATATGTGTCTTTGCACCAAAAATATAATTGCTAATTATGTTTCTCTTTGATAGGGGGAATTGGCCAGAGAATAGACAGATTTTTTCCAAGGGCAGTGGAGGTGAGGAAGGACAGCTGGTACTCCCATTTTTACTAGTCAAGTAGTAATATGTCAGTAACTTGGCTGCTGCCCATACCTGTCTTTAGTATTTTAGAGGCAAAGCCTGTCTGACATACCTTGACCAGAAGCCAAAATTAAGAGAGTAAAAATAATTTCCTCTTAGTGAGTTCTGACTCTAATTATTACTATCCCTTGTTTTGCTGGGTAAGGGAACTGTTAGATAAGTTATTAGCAATAGCATTTGTCGTTTATATTTGTCATTAAATCCTGAAATAACACTTTCAGAAGAATCTCAGTATGCTGTTAAGTAATTTTTTTAAATGTTGCAATACATAGTATGTTTTTATTACTGCTGTTGCTATAGAACTAGACTGAGGTGTTGGTGGCCTTAAAGTCGTATTTTTAAAAGACCTTTTATTCCCTTTTCTTCAAACTGGTAAATTAGAACTGAAAGCTTGTTAAAAAGAGTAATCCGTTTCAGTGTTTGCTGCGTGTATCTGCTTTAAGGAGTAGTACCTGCTTGTCAGACAAGGGCTCTGTCTGGCCAGGTGTGATGTCTCAGACAGTGGAAGCAGTGACCGCAGAGGGTAGGTAACAGATCAAGTGTGGGGTGATGTCCCCTTAGAAGACTCTTGTTACTGCAGCACTGTGATACATTTGAATTTGGCATTTGATAGCTCTCCTTGAAGCCTGCACATTTGATGAGACTTTGTAATAACCCTCTTCTGCTTTCTCTGTGTCCCTGTTGAATTTGTAGACCTCTGTTATATCCTGTCTCAGTTGTTTCTGTTTCATATTGAAGAATCTTATTTCTTTTAGTTGCTTGTTGCTGGAAAGCTCTTTTGTACCTTATGTCATCTTTCTTGTCCTTTACTTCTCTAGTTTCTCAAGGAGGGGGGAGCAGGTGGAATCGCTCACAGTATTCGCTGGGGATTTGTCAGGAAAAAAGAAAGGATGCTTTGTTTTATATTGCTTCCAAAAATAATGTCTGATTGTTTTGCCTTTTCCTAACCTTTACACTTAACATTTTCAGAAACTATGTAAGAACAGTAACTCAGTTATAAATAATTAATGGTCAACTTGGAGCCCATTTCCTTGTACATGTATTTAGGACTGATTTTTTGTATGTTCCCCAGTGTGAATTGTTCTCATTTATCTACAGTGAATTTAGTCTGCTGGTTTTAACACCTGTTTCCTGAATGAAACAGTTCTGCAATTTTTTGTTTAATTCCATTATTCCTTTATTACTTTGAGTACCTTAGCATTACTGGAATGTAACGTGGGCTTCAGAAATTGCTGTCTCAGAACCCAAATGAATAGGTTGTACTTTGGTAGCCCCAGCATAGGTGCCTGTGGTGTTCTGTTGGCAATCCTTGTCCTTAGGAAAGAATGACTGCTAATTCATAACCTTTCTCTTCTGTCTTTAAACAATTTACTGATATGACAACTTCTCTTGGTATCACAGCACCTTTAATGGTTTTTGGCAAGGGAACATGTCAGATGCCTTTTAGAATTTCAAGCGTGCTGTATTAGATCTCCTTACTCTCTTCTCTTTTTAGTCTTCATAAGAACTCTAAAATGTTTATCAAACATGTCTTTCCCTTGCAAAAGCAACTCTGACTTTCTTCAGTATGTTTATACAGTTGTTTTCATAGCTTTAGAACAATTTCTGGCAATTTGCTATGTACAGAAAAACGTAATTAGTCTGTAGTTCCCTGGATCCCTCTGGAATCCCTTCTTATAAAACAAGTGATTCTTCCACCCACAAAATTCCCCCGAGCTTGCTGTCACTGCTGCTGGCTTCCACTCATTTCATAACGAGGCAGTTCTAACCCAGGAGTTTCACGCTGCAGTTACTGGTTGCCTTCAGCGTCAGGGAGCGAGAGTCCCCAGCCCCAGCATTTGTCACTCTTTCCTCTGTAACCTCTTCTGATATTTTGCTCTGAGAGGTAAAACCTTCAGTGAATTGCCTGTAGAGGTTCTGCTCAAGTTCCTGCATGGAACCAGAAACTGATTTGGGGTTTTGTTCAGAGTTTGGGGATTTTTTTTTTTTTTTCTCTGTGGCCTTGCCTTCCCTGAGCAGCTTGCTTTTTATTTTGATCATCTGCTTGCTTTATTCAGGCACAGCACCTGTTCCTAAGGTGGTGTTCAGTTTGTGTGTACTTTGGTAAATTGTTCCTTTGCATTCTGATCTGTCTAAATTTCACATTCAGTGACAGATTCCATTTGACTGCTGGAGTCAGGCTGCTGGTTTTATGAAGGGTGGCTTTTAAATTCTAGTAGCTTTTAATCCATGCCAGCTTCCCCCTCCTCCCCAAAAACCTTTAATTTGGTGTGTGTATTTATAGTTGTCATACTGAAGTTCGGTGCATACGGTCAATCTGAGTGTTATTGTCAAGCATTGCATTTTAGTGTTTTTCCTTGTTGTTTTGGTTTCTTTTCCGTCTATTTCCTTATTTTATGTTGCTCCTTTTTTAGGGAACTCTGGGATAGTGGACTGTTGTTTTTATTAATAAACTTTGTCAATGTTCTCACAGAAATAAAAGTACCATCACAAAGCCAGTCTTTGAAAATAGCATTTTGACTCGGGACTTGAACGTTCTGGGGACGTGGTCCCCAGGAGTTGAGTGGGGCCAGTGTTAAGTGGCCCTGACCGGCTACGTGAAAAAAATATACTTAAAAAGTGATCTTGGCCTCTTTCGTGTGACATTTATTCAACCTGCTGATAATTGCCATCTTTCATTACAGTTGTGTTGGTGGCCTTATAGTCCTTGAATGTCGTAACTACTGCCAGCATCTTAATTGTGAGGGTAATAATACTGCCAAACAGCAGAGTTTATCTTATTAGGCCGGGAAATTAAATCCATATTTGATATGATGAGCTAATATACAGATACTTAGTTTGATGACTTTACTATATATTTTGTATCAATATCTTGCTTATTTGTCTTGCTTCCATCATATTTCTGGTGTGCTTGTTATATCACTGCCCTTGATTCAAAACAGACATTCGGGTTTTATGTCTTGTGCTGCTAGCATTTATGCTGAGCTATATATAAATGATTTGGGGTTTTTTGCATGTGGGTGTTCTTGAGTGGGACTGTGTGCTTGGCTTACTTATCATGGTTTCTCAACTGAATTTTGAAAACTTCAGTCTCTTATTAGACGTACAAAGTTTCTGTGATTGCATTTCTAATGGAAGTGAGAGCATGTGCTCTTATTCAGCTGCTGTTTCTTCACCTGCCACATTGCTTAAAACTCTCCTGTAGACTTTTGTTAAGTACCATTGGAGTCTTGCTTCTCCTGCTTGTCTCTTAAGAAATGTGTTTGTAACGTAGAACTCGCTGTGGTGAACTCACTGTGTTAGTCATCTCCTACTTTTGAGGCGTATATTGCAATTCATTATCATCAGTAGAAGTTTCCAGCACGACACACAAGTTGTTGTTGAGGTTTTTATTTAATTTTGCAGCTGTATGTAAGAACTGTCCCAAGGAACAGGCTTTCTTTTGTGATAATGGATGCATATAAAGTGTCCTGTGTCAGTATGTGGTATCCCGTGAAGAGATTTCATGTCGGCCTCCTGAGGGCAGTCTATCCTAAGGCATATTATAACATCCGTAAGGTTTGCATAGTATCTGTGCAGTTTTTGGGAAGTGGAGTTGCCTGTGTAGATATAAAGTTGATAGCTGGCATTGCTGTTACCTGTCCAGGTCCATGTATCCTGAGCTATTTGGGAATGTGAGACATGATTTTTAAAGCTGGAGAGGATTTCAATATTAGGTTCAGTGAAATCGGATAGAAAGTGGATATCTAAATCCCAGCCTTCAAAAGCTCTTTATTACATTATTATCTGCAGTTAAAACATACATTGTAATGATTATCTATTGCTGTTAGATGAATTTTCCTCCTTTGACATGCTGCATAGTGTGAGAGGTTCTATTGCATGAAACTGAAACATACATTGCCTATTGCAATAGTGTGGCACTTTTGTTTTATTTTGTTTTGGTTTTTTTTAAGCATACTATGGTTCATTTAGATAAAGCTAATGAAAACTGAACTTTCCTAGACCAGGTACACCCGCTTAATTTAGGTAATAGGTCAGTGTTTGAAAAGAGAGGGCAAATGTAGTAGTGAAGTCTTTAAAAAGCATTGTCTCTTTAAGAACTCTGCTGAAGCCCCAGATTACATTTTATTTTCACCCACAGACTGTGTTCGATTTCAGCACTGAAGGCTCCTTTTTTGCTGCAGAATGTCTACTTGTTAACAAATATTATTTGTACCTTGCCAGATATCTATAGATCACAACTGTTCCAGTATTTTATACTTTTATTTTTCATATTAACAGCTCATATCCATTAAGATCTGGGATATTTTTTGCTCATTTCATAGAAAAAAATACAACATTGAAACCTACAATCATGTTTTTTTCACTCTTTTTAGAATACATCAGATCCAATTCTGTTTTTTTTTTCTCCATTTTTTCTTCATGTATTTCACCATTATAGCCTCATATTCTGAAATAAAAATTACTTTCTGTCATAGTTGTTAAAACTAAAATTGCTTTGGCTACTGGTAACAGATCTGGTAACAAATTGCTTGTTTGGGCCTGATGATGTCAAGCATGTTGAGACAACGTACAAGTGAAACCCACCAGATCTTCCCTGGGATCTACAGGCAGAGTGGGACCATGTCAGTGGGAGCCCGGGGGCAGGTGCCGCTGCGCTCACAGCGCCTGAGCGAATGGAGCTGTGGGTGTCACCATGTCCTGGGCTGCTGGCTGGCTCTGCTGAGGTGGCCTCGCACGCTCAGCATGTTGACAGGTTTGAAATTGCTGTGTTATTTTGAACAGTTTGTTTTGGGGTAGCTGCAGATTGACTGTGTGGTGTTGCTGAAGCCTGTTGGTGAAGCGGTTTGATGTTTTGAGGATTCTAATCTCCAGATCTCCCAGCCCTGTTCTTCTCATGCTAAAGGTACTGAAAGAACATCTTGCACCTCTGTGTTAGAGCCTGTGTTGTAAACAGATCTCCACCCAGACGCTGAAGACCTGTTAAAAGCTCTCGGGTCCAGTGTTTTACTGCCTGCTGCTGTCAGTCTGACTTTTTATACAAATTTCTTTCATGCAGATTTCTACTGAAAACTTCCTGCAACCCTAAAGAAACGAAACAATATAGTCACTGTATGTGTGCTGTATAGATCCCGTTCAGTGGGCATATACGATTCTGGTGGCGAGACAGCTCTGTCAGCAGTAGAATGATGGAATCATAGAATGGTTTAGGTTGGGAGGGACCTTTCCCTGCAGGTTCTTGTGGTTCTTTGTTGGAAGGTAGAATGGAGTGCACCTGTAGTTTTCTTGTTCCCCGTAATTTTCAGGGGCCCAGAGTGGAGGCCGTGCTAAGCTTTCTGCTGTGCAGTGAAGCTGTTTTCAGTTGATCTGTAAATATTAGATTGGTGAGGTTAATTTCCTGCACAGTTTTGCAAAGATGTTTACTAAGTTTTCTGCAAAATCTTTGTTTCTACTAGCGCCGCGATGCCTTTTTTCCTAATCCTGTATTATCTGGCTTCCAGTAATGTTTATTGTGAGCTTGTATCCGTCATTGAATAAGGTGGTGTCTTTCCATTAGGGGGAGAACCAAGTATACTAGATTATTAGTACGTGACGTGAGTTTTGTTCATAAGAAATGATTTATTCAGACATATTCAGCTGAAGCTGTCCATGAAGAGATACTTGCATTTTTAAAGTAATACATTTAGTTTTGCCTCTAAAAAGGGCAACTCATTTGAGCTCCCCTTAGTGTATTATCCTTTGTAAATAGGAACTATATTTCTGCAGTACTAACTGCTGGTTAATGCTCTGCTGTGTCACCTTTGACTTCCACATTGAGCTCAACCTCGCTTACTGGGAGCTCAGTCCTGAGTCCTGACTTGACATCTGCCACCAGCGGCCAGAAGGAATCTGAACTGTGGAGCGAGGGCAGTGGAATCGTGCTGATCATCAACATTTTTCCTCCCCACTTAAGGTGCTGTGTCCTTTTTTGCTTCACCTTGGGCTTGGGTGCTGCTTCCTCTGGGCACAGACAGGTCACTGGTGTCTTAAGTGCTTGGAAATAGCGACTGGCAACACTGTGACACTCCATCTCTGCTCCTAGGGGATTTAGGCCGACCTGAAATTAATTTTTTTAGAATGCCAGTTACTAGCAGTAGCTGTGCCTTTTCTTACAGACATTTTTAGGTTTTGCAAGAAAACACTTAATCACAACTGCAAGCTTTGTTCTGCTTTTATGAAGCTGGTTTTTTTTTTAATTTTAATTTTTAAAATTTTTAATTTTAAAATTACTTCATTCTTCTATTAAGATTTTAAGATTTTAAACTGTGCTTTGCTTTTCGTATACAGGACTTTGAGGGGAAACAACTACCAGAGCCTCTTTTAGAGTTTGAAATCTATTATGTAATGACACTTTTTTCCTAGTGGAGAGTGGATCGGGAACTTTACTTACAGAAATTCTTGAAAGCTGCTGCTCTTCCGTACCTTAAATGACATCATTCACAACAGTTCACGATCTTTGGATTTACTAACTTTTGTGCTGTTAGAACAATGACATTTGATTTTAGATTTTTGTTTATTATACATTATTAAACATAAATTAGTAAGTGATCAGAAACTGTACAGCTGAAGTTAGTACAGAACTTAAGAAAGGTAAAACTTCTATTGTAGATTAACAATTTATCACAAAAATGTTCAGTGAATCTGATTGTGAAGTATTGTAGGAGGAAGTGAGTTAAATATGTTAATAAGAAGCAGATCTGTGCATTATACTATAGAATAGTGTGGTAAAAGAGGTTCTCTTTTAGACAGGCCCTTTTCTACAAATGACTCTGGCAGTTATCAGGCAAACGCTGCAGGTAAAAGCCATCTCCAAAATGTGCCAGTTGTTAAGCTGCAGCAGAGGAGAGGTGTGTTGCCTGTTGTATGGGAAGTCTTAGCTTACAAGGTATTTTCAACACCTTTTGCAGTAGCTTGGAAAGGTCCCGTCCTTGGCGATGTATTTTTGTACCCTCTTGTTCTTTGTAGAAATACTCTGTGATGTCTGGGCCAAGAGTTGGCCAAAAAAAAGCTTGACAATATGTTTAGTTGTGTGTTTAACAGAACAGTTTCAGACAAAAAAACCCCAACCCTAATCCATTCAGTGTGATGAGATTTGTGGAGCTGCTGCCGTAAATGATGTAATCATTCTGAGCAGCGGCCATGTGCTGGTGTTTTTTTTTCTCCTTTCTTGTTCTGCAGCTGTTTCTGGAGTATTTATTCTACTACAGAACTGGAAAGTGACAGCGGTTGCAAGACTCCCCCCCGCCCCAGGGTTACCTGTTGCACTGCACTTGTTCTAGAACGCAAAAAAATTCTCCTTCTGGTGGTGTTGGACTGAAGTTCATTCGTTTTCCTCTGTGGGGCCGCTGAAGTCATTGCTGTACAGGTACTGGTGCTTGTAGTCTGGCTTTTTTTGCTGTAAACATGAGCTGAGCTTTCTTCCAAACACTGACAGTTCCATTAGTGAGTCAGTGCAGTAGGAACTTATTTTATGTATTAATCACTTTTTTTAAAGGATGCAAATTGTGCCTTAATTCTCAATTGTGTTTGCAAACTGTAAAGAATACCGTGTGCTGTCTGGAATAGATTGCAAATTTATTTGGGCAGGAGATGTATTTTTGTCTGCCTGATGTGTCTTAAGTACTCCCGGCTCTGTTCAAAAAGAGAAACTGTGGAGGGGAGGGCTTTTCCTTCAGCTACTTGAGAAGAAAGGGCTAAATGTCACAAATTCTGCCCCTTGCACGTACAGCTGAATTGTGAGGCAGTGAATCGGGGCTGTTGTCAACGTGCATGATCTGAGCAGACGTGTCCAGTCCAGGCGTTCATCCATCTATAGTGGGCAGCTGGGACACACAGCAGAGCGTGCGGCTGAGCTCAGCATCGTGCCATGATGGATCATATGATCTCATGAAGTACTTACCTGTTAAATCCCTTTGGGCCGCTTCTGGAGATGATAAGGATGTAGTTGTCCATATGTGAAGAATCAAGGCATGTATTAGCATACAAACTAAATGAGTTAAAATGGTCTTTGAAAGTGGTCATATAGAAAGAAAGTAGGATTTATAAGCTAGGCTTTCAAATTGTGCTGGAGTGTGGTTTTGAGCCCCAATCCCCAGTTGGCTGTGATGGAAAAAAATTGTTTATGTTGTTAACTAGTTGTTGCTCTGGTCATGAAGCTGCAGGATAAAGGTGTTGTATGGTAAGGTAGACCACCAGCTGAAAAAAACTTCACATGTAGAATTTTGCACCTCATGGTTGGTGCTCTTGACAGAGGGGTCTGTCATCATCCTGAATGTAGTTCATTGAGTCTTGGCTTGCTTTGAACGCTCTTGGACAGAGCAGCTTCCTAAATAATTTGAAGTCTTCCCATAGCTAAACCTGAAGTCTTGCAAAAAGTTAGGACTTCTTTTTTTAGTCCTATGAAATGCTAAAAGTAAACTTTCAAGTTGTACTGTCTATCTTTGGAGTTTGTGGAGGGAGATTAAACTTCTGAAAGTTACTTTGATGCGTCCAAGATTTTCAGATTTTTCGGCTTGAAAAGTATGTAGTTTTCTTGTGCCACACTTCTATCTCTGACTTTGTAAACCCAAACAGTCCCAGTAACTAAGTAACAGCACAGCTGAGTGTTTTCATAAAAACAACTTTGCTGCTTAGAGATGTGATTTACTACTTAAGTGTGTGTCTGTACATATATACAGAGGCAAAAAGTGATGATGACCTCATCTTAAACCAGCTCACAAGAGCAGCCTCAGTTTTTTAGTGTCTAAGCCAAAGACAAATTTACTGTAAGCAGACAGAACGCCATTGACTCCAGTTACAGTATCACCATTAATGTCAGTACTCACTTAATTGCTGAGATAATTCTGTTTGTAGTGATGCTTGAAATGTAAACCTAATAGAAAAAAATTATTATCTTGCATCTTTCTTGGTGTCTTTGCAGAGAGGAAAGAAGGAGAAGCTAGTTAATATTTAGGATTTTACAAGTAAATCTTAACATTTGATTTTTTTAAATTTTGATATTGCCGCCTTAGAAGACTCTTCTTAAACCAATTTACCAGCACTTGGACCATGCCCTTTACTTAGGATCAGTGGTAAGTGATGTCATATTGCAATTACTACACACACAAAATAGACCTGCTTATTTTCTAACCTATTAAAAAAAAAGCATCCTGAGGTACCTTTATTTGGCAAAAGTTTCTCTGAATTTATGGGTCATGTTCCTCTGTTTTGTTTAAACAAGATTCTGGGTTACGAGCAGAGCATTCTAATAAATTCTAGTCATTTGTAGCTGCTGCATGTAGCCCTCGTTTCATCTGTAGCCATAGCAGTTACAATTTTTAAATGTTACACTTGCGTGCTTGTACTGAAACAGTTAATAGTCTTTACCAGAAGGAAAACTTTCTATTTGTGTAATATTTATTGATGTTAAACCCACATTATATCAGCACAACAATCCAAAGTAATGATAATACATTTTTTTATAAATACAAATAAAAGGTGGCAAAATAATGCTAGTGAAGCTAAACAAAAAGGTAAAGTAGCATGTCACAGTTGAGAAAAATTTGGCAAATGATATGACATACTTTTTTCTAGAATAGAATCAGATTATTCCCACATGACAGACTATGACGTTAATCTAGATTAACGATCCCCGTAACTGGTCATATCCTGCACCAGAATAGGACTACCTTATGTGCTAAAGTTTATTAGTCACTAAAAAACAAAACAAACTTTGTGTACTTACAAAGCAATACATGTATAGCAGTAATGCAATATATGGTGTACACAATTACAAAATTAAAAAAAAAAAATCCTCTAAGTACAGGACTTCTGAATAACTGAACGAGATAAAAGATTTCAACACTTTTATTATAAATAATGAAAGATACCATATATGTGCTTCATATAAGGAATACAGTGTTTTCCTTTCATAGCAAAGTATGCTCGTACCATCAAATGCTCATTTTTCTTGTCAGGCCTGGTAATTCTTCCATCCCTCCCTCCCCTTCATCTGAAATTCATTTGGGTCTAATTTAAACCTACGGAGTCAGGTCTGCCTTAGCTGGGGCTCCGGTTTGATGGGGATTCACCTCACATTCTGACAGCAGCCTTTAGGCTTTTCATCTACGGCGCACAGACTCTACCCGTTACAAGAGCTGTCATTTGTCTGCAGTCGGGAGAAGAAAAACATCAACTCAACCAGAGATACGTGCTATGGTAAGAAGGAAAAAAAAAAGGGGCACAGATTTGATGTTGGTTTTGTCCATCTTCATTTTCTACTTCCTCAGATCTGCACGCTCCTCACCTGTGGTGTATCCTTGTCATTTAAATGCATATTGCAGTCTCAACCCATTTTTCACTTACTGTACATTTCTAAAATCCTCAGACACGTTACACAAGCTCTAAACAGTCGAACGTCCCCCACACACACACCCCCTAGTTTCGGCTCACCTTAGAGTTTCAGATTCTTGAATGGGAGTATTACAAGGTTACAGACTGTCTTCAGGAAATCCATAGAGAGGTTCATCCTCTTGCCGTCCCCCCCACCATTTTCTCCCCATCTAGTTACCAGTATTTATGGTCTGGAGTAGACTTATTACACATCAGCTCTTTTTCTTCATTATCTTGAAGAAGTTTAATTACTTATGCTTAAATTGTCTTTGCGGTATGTTTATAAGCAAGCCGCCTCCTAGATGGCAAAAAAGGCAAAATACAAAAGAATTTAAAATGATGGTGTAGATGTTGTCTTACAGAATTGTCCATACCAACAGCATTTAAGGCAAGATATTTTTTCATTGTAGAACAGAAGGCAGTTTGCAGAGATACAGCATTCGCTTACGTTTCTCTTCCTTTTCCTGTTTTTATTCTTACAGTATTGCACTTGTTCATTGTAGCTCTCAGAATGCATTGCCATTTTAGAACTAGAGATAACCGTACATTCTACTTCTCTTTGTGACCTAATGGCCTCAAATAAAACATCTGGCACCATTAAGATCGTGTAGCATCTACTTATTGCTTATGAAGGCACATAGTGATAAACAGTGTTCTCTTCTGAAAAATCTGTCTCTGATGTATTTTGGCCTTTATGAAAAGGGTTATTCGTAAGAGCTGAAGCGACTTAGGTATAAGGAACTGGTGAATGTGATTTGTTGTGCAATGTGTACATTTCTATTAATAATCTATCTATTCTTCTAATTTGGTATAATGAGTAAGGAATATATGGTTACTGTGTTTCCTGTTTATCTTTTGTACTTGAAGGTGTTTGCCTTTGCATAAAGTGACATAGGAGTATCATTGGTCAAGGCAATGGCTTTCAGTGTTTCTGCTTTGAAAGAAAATGATGGAAGTGGCAGCTGGATCTACAGATCATCGCTCTCTACCAAGCCAGACGATTGCATTGTCAGGTGGACTGGATTTGCTTCGGGCTGGAAAGCTGCTTTGATGTCTAGTCCTTGGTCACAAAGTGCAGCGTATCGGCTGGCTGAGGGCCGCACCTTCTTTGGCTTGGTCGTCTGAGGTGGTTGTTGCCACTGAGCTGTAGATGAAAAGGGAAAGAAACAACATCAGCCATGTTCAGCTGCGCAGCAGAGCCTGCCAGATGTACAATCAGCCCTTTGTACAGCAGATACTAATTTCTGAGCAGCAGAAAACCATTATGTCAAAGGTAAGTTTCTTTCATTTCTTGGTGGTGGTTTTTTTCTTCAGCATCTAGTTTCACCCTCAGATGTGGTCAGTAAAAACAATAGCGTCTGTGTTTGTTACTTTGCCTTTTTGGCATTGCTTCCTGCCTTGCCTTGTGTCAGGGAGGAGGGTTACAGCGAAGGGTTGTTTCCGGGCACTAATATTACAGCGACGGGCCTGTTCCAGGGTTATGTGTTGTATAGGAAAGGAAATCATTAGGTTCCATCGCCACCCCTGCTGTGCTGAGCCAAGTCTCCAAGTCAACACCCCCACTACCTCCACCACCCCAGAAACCACCGTTTATCATTCCAGTCTCTCCCATTCCCACCCCCCCAGCCTTTAAGTCTTGTTATGAGAAGACTGGTAAGGGATTTTGGTTTAAGAAAACATTCACTAGGTAAGGAGCTGCTTTGGAACATACTGAATAATTAAGCAGAAAGCCATAAAACATCTACTGCACTCCTGGTAGCTGTCACAGGTGTATTACAGACTACTCTACAAGAGGATACAACAGGTTAGGGAAGTGCTAGCAGAGCAACAGTAATAATGATCCACAAAAATAACGGAGTCATGCTGTTATCTGTTGTTAATTAGCTATATTTAATATAGTAAGCAAAAATAGAAAGCATGCATGCTTGTTTTGCTTTAGGTATCTGAAAGACACTGAGATATACTTTGACTGAGCATTTGTTGTCTTGATGTGGATCGTTATTATTGAGGAGAAACTATAAACGAAAGAGAGAGAGACCAACATAAACCATTCTGTGAATGAACTGAAACTTAGAGAACTGTTGCTTTTGGGGGGATTGGTGTGATGATGAAAATGGAAGTCACTTACTATAAACATCCAGCCTGGCAGTGCAAGACACAATCCCAGCCTCGTTCTTGGCTGACACGGTGTACCAGCCCGCATCCTCCTTTGTAGCTCCCTGAATAAGCAGGCAAATGTAGCCGTAGTTATCCTGGTGCATGCTACACAAAAGAAAAGAAGAAAATTACTATTTACATTGCAAAACAGTGTAGACTATTTTAAAATGTTATTATAAACAGACCCAATCCTATTTACAAATTATAACCCACTTCTAATTAATGTGGAACTTCCCCTGAAATTGGCAAGTGGAAAAGAAAGCTTTGAGTGTGCTCGACAATTTAATCCTGTATTGAAAACTAAGAAACAAAAATGCATAAAGTAACTTCTCTTTTACAATTACAGATTAAGACATCTGGAAATCTGATTTAAGTATTAGGGACACCAGAATTTACCCAGAGTGTTGGGGGAAAGGATAAAAAAAAAATCTAAGGAACGAGGTACTGAAGTACTCAGTTAATATAGAAGGACAGCAATAATTTATTACGGTGTCGTCTCAGTAATGAGTTCCTTTTCTCACAGTATATCATGAGTTTGCACTTATACATTCCTAAAAAACCTTATCAAATATTGAAGATAAGTTTATAGATCTCAGAATATCAAAAACCCCTGACTGTTAGCTGCTTAACTCCGCAGCAGAGTTGGGGTCCAGGTAGCAGACAGCTTTACTTAGGAACCTCAGTTTTCACCAGTAAATTTCTCCAAGTCTTAGTTCTAGAAGAGAAAACCTGCTTCTCCACACGCTTACAGTGCAAAGGCACTTGTTTAAGGATGGAAAACAAAAGTAACATTTTAATTCTGGTGGAGCCACCAGGCTGGCTGCAAGTTTGAGGAGATGTCATAAATTATGACAATAACTAGTTAATATTGATGAGCTGCTGTTCACACAAAGCATTTTTACGTCCTTGGTTTTCATTTGTGTTAGAGGATAAACCGTGATTGAAGTTTTGCACGGGGAGATCATTGTAAGCCAGTCTAACCTCACTCGGTCGGTGTTGTATGTGAGTGACTCGTTCTCCTTCTTCCAAAATATCTGAGGAGATGGCTCCCCTGAGATTCGACACTCCAGTCGCACTGGGAATCCCTCGGTCACACCTGTGTTTTGTAGCTTCTCTATGAACATGGGTGCTTTGTGTACTTCCTTAGCTGTGAAAATAAAGGTTGCAGTTAACACTACGCTATGGAAATACAGCCTTTCTTTCAGCAACGTGCTAATAAACCAAGAATGAAAAATCTAAGTGGTGGGAAACTGAAGAGTTGCCTTCATTGATGACAAAGTCAAATCCTGGTTCATCTGATGGAAACGGTCACATCAGTATTTTCATAGAGAAGAAGTGAGCACTGATAGAGCTGAGTGGTTTCCCCCACCTCCCCGAAGGAATGGAAATGTGGAGCATGAGAAACTGGCTACACAATGCTTGTTAAACAGTGCTCCTTCATCCTCCATTACAGGATGGGCTTTGAATTATAGAAGGAACTGCTTTACCTGGAGGTTGGAATGGCATTAATCTAAGATGCTGTGAAACGCACCAACCGTGTCATAGCCCATTGGTGGATCTGGCTCTGCACAGATTGCCATTAGAAACCCCATTCTAGTAAATAGTCTGGTTTGTGGCCTCAGCGGTGGCAACAGTGTGCACAGAGGTTACTTGCCAGGGGTCCTTTTCTTACCCCCCCACCCCTCAACCATCTCCTTTGACAGCACTTTTCCGTTTTCATGTTCCCCAGCCCGTGCAGGGTGTGGAAGCTGAGTGTGAAGACGTTACCTGCAACAATGAGCTCCAGGCTGAATGTGTTCTCACCAGCTCGGTTGCTGGCCACGCAGGTGTAGATTCCAGCATCCCTGGCTGTGACTGGTTCTATGATCAGGGAGTGCACGCCGTTCTCACGCACCAGCATCTTGTGAGAGCTGTCGGGGCGAATTGGTCTGCCATTGAGCTGCCAGCTTAAATCTGGAGTCGGCAGTCCACTAACCTGCAGTGTAAACACAGCAATGGGAAATGGGCTTAGCCCTACGAAACACCGGAGGAGTCCTGACTTGTTACTCCAGAGCAGTTTGGGTTTGTTTGTGACTGCAGGTGTACTACAAGATTTAAAGATCTAATTCTGACCTGAATTATACATTGACTCAGTTGTATTAATTTACTTACTTTCTGGCCAACTCCCTGAATTCCATGATGTCTTATAGGCGTGACTGAAAAAAGATCAGTGTACAGATACGCTAGAAGCTAAATAATAATGCCTTGCAAAACAAAAGGCAGGGTGACATCTTTTGTCTTTTTTTTTATTGTTTGCTCTTCACATGGAATGAGAAGATACTCCTTTCTCGATTAACTGCTTGTGGAGAACTTGCAGACAAAAAGATGTTCGCTGACTAATTATTGCACTGAGTTCCATTCCTCTTAGGTGTCGCCCGGTGCCAGCACCGCCTGCTCTAGTTAATGCCCGCTCTGTGTCAACAAGTCCTGTACCATTTGCTCTGGGGGCTGCTTGAAAACAAACAGCTTCTCCCAGATATATCAGCATAAAGTAAACAGATGTAATTCAAGCCTCAATTAATTCTGTTAGGCAAAGTCATAAATCAAGACTATATTGGTTGAAACTTTTTTAACAGGGGATCGAAACCCAAGTAGTAAAAGGACTTAAACACAGAAGCAGGTTGTCTTTACAGCGTGTGCTGCTCCCCTCCACGCCCCCGCACAGCTCAAGTCTAAAAATCACTTTACTGTGAGCTGTGAGATCTGCCTGAAGCACTTTCATTGGAGGGGAGGTGACCTTTCATTGTCCATAAGCAGCAAGATTAATTAACCTATTAAGAGTCACTGAAACTGCCAATAGGTAAAACAGCTTTATAAAGAGAGTAACTGGGTCTATGAGTTGCCTAATGTTACCGAAAGGTTTTCGCTTTGCGTGACACTTGCCTTGCAGTCCATTCTGCACAGTTTGCCTTCTTGAACAGTCAGGTCTCCAGGAGCCTGCAGAAAATGAGGCCGGAAGAATCTTTCCTGAATCGGTTCATTTTCATCACCACTGTCCCTTGATCGAGATCGTGGTCTTAAAATAACATGAAATAAAGGTAAATTATTTTTTTTTCTCTGCTAAATCCGAAGAACCAAAATCAATTTATAAGACTGCTTTGAATTTTAAATCTCTTCTTTGACCTGTACCAGACTCAGTCCAGATTTACACACATACACGGGTAGCATTTGGCTCAGACTGAGTTAATTATTACACCGTACTTATTAATTACTTTACTTTAATTCACACGATCTAGAAAACAATCTTGCTAAAGAATAATTGCTTGTAATAATAATTTATTTATACATGATAGTATTTTTGTTTAGAGTTAGTCCTTAAATCACTGAAATACAAATAAAATAAGTCAGTAGGCCTTAGCATTTAGCTTCAGTTCCCCAGGTCGGGTGTCCTCTGTACTTCATCCCTCCACTGTTGCTGGTTACACCAGAAAGTGCACATACTGGTCATTAATTATGTTTACCTTTCAGAAAATAACAGCAGCTAAAAGCTACTCATCTCAGTTGGGAAGAGACTTTTCACATCAGACTTATCTTTCATCTTCTCTTGCTCTGCGCTACCAAAGGCCACGCAGAAAATTCTGTGGATTGAAGTGCTCTGGGTATTTATTCCTCATTTAACAGTTCTGGGGTTTTTTGTTTGAGAGATTCTTGGAACGTTTTCAAAGCACCAAATTGTGGTGTCAAAACAATGAGAATTTCCTTTATGAGTAACAGGAAGAACTTTGCTCATTAAATTGTTCTTCATAAAGGTATTGTAAAAAATTTAATAAAAAATAAAACCTCCTGTCCTCAGAAACAGCAGTCACCTTAAGCTTACACAGTGGCATTTAATCCATTTTCAACACTGGCTATTCTTACCTGTTAATTTGCTCTATTGAACCTTTTTCTAAGTGGTTCCCTGTTTAACTGGATTTTTTCCAATTGAAATTAGCATTATTCCATTTGTCTGATTCAGAAATCAAAGACACTGGTAATTGAAACAGAATTTTAGATCAGTTTTTGTCCTTGCCTGGTCAGCTCCAGTAGATTCCCTTGTGGAGCCAGCTGCTGCCCCAGTAACATCCTGCTGCAGCCAGAGGAGCCGTTCAAATACCCTCCAGGGTAACGTTATCAGTGACACTAGAGAGGGAAATGTTCTTTTCTGAATTCCATTTTTTGTTAACTTTGGCCAGCGTTTCAGTTTTGGCCAGTGCCTGCAGCACCCGCGCTGCAGTATTACGTGGCCATCCTGCATTTTCTACTGCCCAGGGGTATTTCTTGAGGTTAAAATAATTCGTTTAAAAAAAAAAAAAAAAAAAAAAAAAACTTACCCCTTCCCCCCCAGTTAGACTTGGAAAGCAAGATGCTGTGCTACTGTATGGAAGATAAACACTCCAGCTGCACACTGGGCTCCACCGAGGTTAAGTTTAATTGGGCTTGCTTGAATTTGGCTTATTTTGTACTTCTGTCTTGCTGCCCTTCTCTCTATTATTGCTCTGGTTGCATTCGGACCAGTCGGCGCTTTTGCTACAGTATTAGCTGCTACAAATAGATAAATTCTGACTTTTTAATGATAATCACAGGCTTCCCACAGCTGTAACTAAAGGCAAGTGGGGCCTGGGAGAAATCTGGCCCATAGTGGTTATTAATGGAGAAATGGAGACCAAGTGGGGAACCCAGCCGTCCTTGCACACGCTGAACACAGATGTGCCTCTTCAGGTGCCCGAGTCCAGGGCTGAAGCACCTGGTGCTTTTTGCCCCGTGGACATTCCTGAAGCTGCTTCAGTGGCTCCCCCATTGCAGCCCATAAAGGAGCAATGCCATGCTCTGGGTGCACAGAGCAACGCTGTGCTCTGCTCGGCACCTTCCTGACCAGTTTGCGGACATCCAGAGCTCATATGCATGTAGCTGGGACAGAAGATGGATAGTAATAAAGAAAAAAACGTACTCATATCCTTTGGTAATTACTTGTGCAGCCCCAGCTGGAAATGATGGCATCTAGTCGAGTGAGCGCTCCACAGTGCAAGCAACCCGTGCAAAACCTGCCTTCATAATATTTACATACATCCTGGCCAGATACTGCTGATAAGATGCCACTAAAGTACAAGTAATTAGTGCCTCCTAATGTCTCGCAAGGCCGAGCCAAGCAGGGTAACCAGCACCACAGAAGTGGGAAAGTCCTTCTGAAAGCCACCAGCTCACTGCTGCAGCTGCGTAAAAAGTCAGCACTGGTCAGACTGGGGAAAAAATTTACACCAAATGAAATGGAAAAAAGATTAGGAGTTTGTGACCTAAGATGTTTTTTGCTGATAGTATGTTCTTGAATCGTGAAAACTTAAGTTTTCAAATAACCCATTTGAAAGGAAACCTAAATCAACACGGTCTTTAGTCAAGAGTCAGAAATAAATAATGCATTTCTTTTTACCTCTTTGTAAATTTTCCTTAAAATTGCAGACTATTTTTAAGCCTTCACCTTGAGAGGTGAAACTAGGGTTGTTATAATTCTAAAACATTTTGTGGTTTTAAAGAAATAATGAAATGGGTAGAGCCAAGTACTTCAGATGTCTAGGAATGGCAAATTGCAATAGACTGGAATGACCTTGGATTAGTTGTGGGTTCTGCAGAGCTCTGATGTGGGCATCAAATTGCAAAGATTAGTTTCAGCAACACTGACATCATGTGCTAAATGTGTCCAGGGGAGACTCCCCGGGTTGGTGTGGCGCAAGGCACTAGGAATTTCAGCGAGCGAGAAGCTGGGGAACGCTTTATGACTGACCATATGATAGTGATCACTAATTTGGGATAAAGAAGATTGAGTTCAAATTAATCCTCTAATTGAGAGCAGAGGAAATAGGAACGCTTCTTTTTTAAATCTTCCTTGATCTCATGCATTTTAAGATTATTAATTTGGGGTCTGGCTCAGTGCACGCAAGACAGCTTAGGTGCTACAGTGTTGAGCACCGTGCCTTTCAAGGGACTGAGCCCCAGCTTTGTACATGTCAAACAATCCACAGTGTCCTCCCCTCAGAGTAATGCTCAGGCAGCAATGTTTGCAAGCTAAGCACATTTCAGAAAAATACATTAGAACAACTACAAAGAGTGTTTTAAAATGGCTGTGACGTGAAGATGACAAAAACCAGAGTTCTGCCAGAACACATTCTGTCAGAGATTAAAAATACTTCAGGAAAAGCCTGTCAACAGTGTAACAAGTCATAAAGTTCATTAAGCTAATAATTACACTTGTAAAAAAAAAAGTTTTGTTATGCTTAAGCAGAAAAGCTTATAGAAATTACAGCGTGATGGCAGAGGAGTATATGGCAATACACACGACAAGTATCCCAGTGTTTGGGGAGCAGATGCTGGGGTGTTACTGTAGAGAAGCTGAGGGTAAGAGTCTGTCTTGGGAAGGTTTTACACGGTCACACTTCACATTTCTCTGGTCTCAGGAAGAACTGGCTGATGGGAGTAGTGGGAAATGTCACTAAACAAACCGTATTGTGCCCAGGCCTCAGAAACGGCCCTTCTGTTAGTAAAGAGATCAGGATGAGCCCTTCATGTATGGTAATTTTAGAGGAAATAAGACTCCTCAGTAATTGCCCTAATTTTAATTAAACTGCTCTATGAAAATCTCTCATTTATAATTCATTACTCTACCGGACACCCAACCAAACCACAGTGGCTGCCTGAGCACTTGTCTCAATTAGAAAACAAAACAGCGGCTGCGAACGGCCTCGTCCTTCGATTGCGTTTGCAGAGACTGAAAGAGGAGCCCCCCTGCCATCACCCGAGGGTTCTGCCGTCGCTCAGAGGGAGAGACACCCACATTTTACCCTTCAGAAGGATGCAGAGGTGGCAGCTGCTCCCTTACCCAGACCTCGCTTCCTGTCACCGGCCCTATTTTTAAAGATGTTCCCCCTTTTGCACTGACTGACTCAACTGACACCTGGCTCTTGATGGCAGCTTTTCCCTTCAGGGATTAGCAGAGACTTTTCATTTTTACCACAGCCTGCAGGTGCCAAGTGCCCAATGTACTGAGCGCCAGCTGGACCCAGCTTTGGTGGGCTGGTCTCGGGGCGCAGCGGCAGCAGGACATTCCCCTCCATGAGCAGCCTCAGCTTTGGGCTTAACGGGCCTAAACGTGAAGCCTTGGAGGGGGAGTTGGGGGGAATACTGGGAAGTGCTTTCAGGACTGCGGGAAGCCCAATTTGTTCTGTGCAGGAATAAGGCTGGTAAGATCTGTTAAACAACCAACCTCTCCTCCTGATGCTTCCTAGTTATCAGAGCGGGTCAGGGGGCCTGTTTGCATGTAGCAGTTCCACCGTACATACAGAAACTGTTAGCGGAATCGTTCCTTTCTGGCACACTGACTGTGTGTAGTTACATCTATTCTATATATTACAGTTGGGCAATACTGGGACTGTGTGGCCGTTGTGACCATTAAGCAAACACGTGCCTCATCACAGCAGAATCCATAACTGGAGCCCTCTTACCCCCTTGAAAGCAGTTCTGCCTGGGTAACTAAAATGAATTTTTTTGTATTGTCTAAAGCTGTCTAAGCCGTGCTAAATAGCCTCATAAATGCTTTGGGTAATGAAAAAGAAGTATTTGAAGGGAAAATTCCCTTATATGGTCCAAAAATATAAACCAAAGCTTCATATGTGAATAATTGTAAACTCACCAAAGATAAGTTTAATACTTTGTTTCTGACTCATAATTCCTTATAAGAACCTGAACTGAAATCACTGAAATACTAAAATATTTCTAATGTAAATCTAATAAACTTATTTGGCATGCAGCTGTTCCTGCTGTTTCTTTAAATGAATACTTATTAAAAGCTCTAGAAAGTGCAGGTTCCTGGTAGAATCCAGGTGTGATGTTTTAAAAAAACATCTAAGTGACAAGGGCCTTCCTTAGAGATAAGGGGTAATTAATTTCTGGGCATCTCAAAGAAAGGAGGAGGAGACAGGCAAAATGCAAGATACTTAAAAGTCACATAATTTCAGAGGTTGTTTAAACTTCTCAGTGTGCAAGCTTTGCAGAAATTTTTAGACAGTAGAGGTCACATTTCTTCCCAAATGCCATACTTTTAACTCACATTCTTACTTCACATTCTTTATCTTGTCATCATAATTTTGTAAAACACTTATTATTAAAAGAACAACGAAAAAGAAGCAGCTTTGAGTACCTTCTGATGTGAGGCTGACCCGAGGGCGACCAGGGACTGCGGCCTCTTTGATTTACAGCTTGAACCATCAGCCGGCCCGTGCAGCTTATTCTGCCCTGTGGGGATGGTGGAGAGGAGGAACATTAGAATACTTAAGGACTTCAAGCATGCAATATTCATAGATGTTCAACCTGATCTCTTCTTTTTTGCCCACCTGCTACTGAGTCTGTAATACACCCTCTTCTTTCACTAAGTCATTGAAATCATTTGTCAAAATACCTTCTGATACTGAAGTATTTTATCAGCTTCCAATCTGACACAGAACAGGATGGAATAACTGTGACTATAACACAGTCAGGGTTGAAATGGTCCACCTGAAAGTTTTTCTTTAAAAATATTATTTATGAGTTCCACTGACAATTAAGTCCCTAAAACAGTATATGGACTGAGTTATTGGTGGGGGTGGGAGGTTTCTCTGCGTATGGCAAGTGGACAGAAAGCCAAGACAACTAGTTGAAGATCAGTCACTCTGGAAAATGGTACTTGGAAAATGTTGGAGGTTAACAAGAGAGCTGCTGCCTCCAAAGTGGGTCGATCCTCTTGGAATGGGGCAGCCACAGCTCAAAAAATAACCCATGAATGTAAAAACCCAAAGAATTGTACAGGTACTCAAAGGGTCCTCTCTGAGGAGCGGGCCTGGTTTGGGGGTAGGAGTCGCACCAAAGCACATCACTGGTGGCCACTGGTGAGAGGTCAGTCCTCTTGGGTTATTTTCAGCGAATGAGAAAGCCTTAACTAAAACATGGGCTCTGTGGTATTTAATCCCCATTTTTCTCTTTTGCTTTGTTTCTTACATCAGAATAAACTATTTTGGTTTTTAAAAGACAGATTGTCCAGCACAAGCACCAGAGGTAACAAATTTGGGCTGGGTTCTGAAGGCAGAACTGCTGCCACCCGGGGCTCCGCAGAGTTCACCATGCACGGGGTAAAAGCATCTGGTGGTATTCATAAATATACACAACAGATAAAAAATAAAAGCTATATATAAGTAAACAGAATACTGTGGTTAAAGTGCATATACTTTTATATAACAATGTGATTTTAATTTTAAAAGCAATAGTTTTAACTAGCTCTTTGAGAAATGTGTAGAAGATGTACATCTGCCCCCTGGCCTGGCCAGCCCCACACCAGCATCGCTGAGTAGCTCGGGTCTAAGCTGAGTGCTCCGCACTCAATCTGCCAGCATAAAAGGGACAAGTATTTTTGTCACAGTAATTCAGGGATTGCAAATAGCTGTTCATTAACAACTGGTCAAAGCCCATCAAAAAACAATTTCCCTGCGCTCACAAGCAGCTTTCTAATGGCAACAACCTCTCTGTTACTGCTGGGCTGCTAGAAATGAAGTCTCTGTCCTGCTTTTATTCCCATGGCCCATTTAGTCCACAAGAAAAATGCTTGCATTAAAATAAGCCATTGTGCATGACCCGCAGCCGTTTCTTAAACAAAAGCTTTTTTTAGTGCTACAAGACATCTGGAACAAATACATTTCTATTTTGGGCACCACTGCATATTAATCTTTCTCTGGCAGGTGATGAATTCACACATTTTGGTATAATTTCTACGTGGCTCAGTACCTGAAGGCATCACAAATGGAAGCACAAAAGACAGTAAGGAATTTGGACGTGGAAGAACAAGCAGGAAGCCAAAGATTTGGAAAAGTCATGGGCTGAATGGGAAAAAAGTGGTGAGTGGGAAGTAATTAATGAGAAGATGGCCTAGCAAATGAGGGATGGTCCAGACTGAGGACGGGGCGCAGAGCGGAGAGCATGGGATAAAAGGCAAGGAGGTGAAAATAAGGACTCGACTCCAGCCCCTACAGCTCATGGAAAGAGACCAGTTACGGTCCATGGCTGGTACCTAAAGGCCTGCAGCCGGCGAGGTGCTGTGTGTCTCTAGGCCTGGGCTCTGGATGAAGTTCTACAGCAAGGTTTACCGCAAAGCCCGGCGGAGCGTTAGAGCCTCAGCCCCAGGTCTCTGTGCTGAGACGCAGGCGATGGTGTGGGCCCTGTTAAGCACCGCGGAGCATTGCCAAGGTGTGTCAACAGCTCACTCTACCTACATAAATCCTGGAGCCTTAGTCCAGATTGTGAGATGGCATAACCTGGCAGAGCTTTAATCAACCGAATCCTTTGCTTTAATAAAATCAATTTCTATGCGCTAAGAATACGCCTTTTTGCTTTGTATTTTGGTGGCTCCAACAGCAATGATCAAAACACAGCAAGAGCCTGGCAAATATCTACCAGCCCATCAGAACCCTGATGCAGGCTCCCTTACATTTACGTATTTCGCTTTTCTTAAGGAAAGGTTGCCAAATTTGCCTAAGTTTGCGATAGCTTTGAGATGTGGACAACTTTCCATTAGAATTGAGGAAGCCGTGCCAAAATTATTTCCACTCAGGATGACTTAAAAGAATTGGAATCCAGATCTTTGAGTGTGAAAGGCCAGTACATTAACTCACAGCCCTTCTTTGCCTCCATTGTGCTGTTAAATGCATAGTAAAAGCAAGCAAATAGTGGAAGAGATAAGCATGTTTGCCTGGGAATTACACCGGGAAGAAATAATAGAATGGGCTTGGTGAAACAGACAGATGTTTTGTTTAGGGGAGCCAGAGGAGGATGCTTCTGGTTCCTCTCCAAAGAGGGGGAAAAAAGCACAAATGCAAAATTTTATCATCTAACAAAACTGCTTTTTCAATCTGCAAACTAGGAGCAACACAAAACCAGTTCATTTTGGTACATCTGAAAACCCACTAACAAACCATCAATGACCAGAACTGGTAACATAAGTCACTGCTGCATCATTGAAAGAGCATTATTCAGAATAACAAATGCTAAATGGTAGTCCCTAAATATTCAAAGTCCAGTGCCCAAAAGCAAAGGCAGTTTATTCACCAGGGTCTCCAAGACTTTGGATCACGCAGTAACACTAGATGGGGACACTCTGCACATGCAGTAACACAGCACTTACAGGAAGATGAACAGGATTTGCTTCCTACCTTGATCATATATGTATTTATGTATATTTTTTACACTTGCTGTGAATTTCCACAATTTAAATGGTACCAAGTGTTATAACACAATGGTCACCTATGAGTAGAAGCTCCCAGCTTGAAGAATTCCCTCAGCCTTATGCTATTTCTTTATTATATCTTATTTCTATTATTTGTATACATAGAAATAATATTTAAGCTCCCTGGATTTAAGCACTGCAGTTTGTAGAATCTGGGCTAACGCTGCCGCTAGGGTGTGTGTGCAGCCCCATACATCCACAAGCACAACCCTGCAATAAGAGCAGGCTGACAGTTAAAGAGCAAGGCAGAAATGGCAGTGTCATGCTGGGTAACCTAGCAACCTTCATAACAGAGCACAACACTCCTCTTTAGATTAAACTCTGTCTCAGCGATACAGTTTGTTATTTTACAGTGTGATTCTACTCACAGGCCTGGTCTTGGCAAGATATTTGGTGCTACAGCAGAAAATAATTCGTTACATCCCTAAAGTCATGTTGCTGCCTTGGTTTCTCACATGCAAATCTTTCCCCTCCATTTGCTGTGCTGTGGGGAAAGTGGAGTGAAAACCTTCCTTCAACAGGCTGTGAGAACTGCAAGGTTGGCTCTACCCGACGCTCTAGGGGGTGTCTCTGTTGTACACCTCGGCCCTTCTGTCAGGTCTGTGAAGAGCAAATAATCTTACAAAACCAGTAACACTCCAGGTTTGAGAAAAACATTGTTTAAGACGTCAGGATCAACACAGGAAACCTCCCCCCTACATAACAATCGCTTGAATTTTTTGCCTTACAGAATTGCAATCGCTGCCTAGTGTAAATATGTTGAGGTGTGATATACTCCTACTCATTTCAAAAAGTTGGCCTCAGTCAATGAGTATTGTCAACAGAAGAAAAATGAAATGGCTGGATTGGGTTACTTCTCCTGGTAAACTGGATTTTTTTCTCTCTCTAGAGTATGTGTGCTATCCATGCTGGGTTAGGATACCGAGATGTTATCAGCTGAAACAAATGGTGGAAGAGTGATTAAAAAGCAACACCCCTCCCCTCTGAAACCTCAAGCCTTAGGAAAAAACCTGCTGTTGAGTTGCTAATCTCTTGGAGATAGAAAGGTCCCACCCTACTGATGCAAGATGAAAACAGAAATCTAACTTACATACTTTATGGTGACTTCATCATTTAATTAAATCATGCATACGTAAGATGAGATAGTTTTCTGAAGATTTATGTCCAGAAGCGTGTTTGCTCTGGAGCCAAACCTTCATTTACCTGTGGGTTAGCAGCCATAATAGTGTAATTCCCATCATCATCCAGGGAGGAGGCCGGCGTATGCAGTGAGCAAGTCCCATCAGGTTCTCTCTGAATTCGGTAGTGATCGCTTCGTTTAGAAATTTGCTTCCCATCTTTAAACCAATAAATCTGCAGGAAAAAACAAGGCACGGCTGGTAAGAGGTGGGTGCTCATTGTCATCATTTCTCAATTAACAGTGCTAACGAACCTTAACTGCTGAAAACCTCTCTGGTAGGCGTTAAAAGAAAACCAGTTTAATAAACTAGTAAAAGTGCAGAACCACACTCCGTGATCCACTTTCACTAAAAGGCAAATTACAGATTAGCAATGGCTTAAAGAGGAGAACGGCAGCATGAACATTTACCAAATACATTTCCAGGTGCCTAAGGGCTGTCCCCATCCCAAGCAGAGAACAGCAGCTGAACGTTTCAAGAACTGGAAATAAATATCATGACAAAGAAAAGTTTCAGATCGCTGTTGAAAGCCCAGTTTTGTCTCGTATCCATTACTCTGAGTGGCCTAAAGGCCAGAAGGGGGTTGAACAGCTCAGGCTGGAGCAGCTGGGAAGGAGAAGGGGCCGGCTTAGGGGAATGGTGTGACTGGAACCAGCAGCGTCACCCCGGGGTGAGGGGCATCCCCAGGAACAGGCGGCTCTACAAAGCACCAGGAAACACTTCAAAGCGAGTCAGCGCATCGATTGGCTTTCATAATTGTCCGCCAACACCAGTGTAGTTCCAAGTTGTGCAGAGCAGTTACACGATCTGTCAAGCAGAGGTCTTTTCCATCACTTTGGATGCATAATTTTATTCTCTGGCTGACCCAAGGTCTACTTTTAGTGAGCCAAAAAAAATGATGTATGCAGAATAATATCTTGTAGTAATCCATAAATTACACAAAAAACCATGTATGTTTTTAATGCCTCAAACCTGAGGTGAAAAAAAAAATCAAATATTTTGATCTAGCTTTGGGGTGGGTTTTTTTGCTATATTTTAAGAATAATATAAAACCCCAAACTGAAATATGCAGGAATCAAAAGAAAGTGGTATATGTATGAAAACACACAGAGGAACACATGAAACATTTTCTATTAGGAAGGCTGCAGTCAGCTCCCCAAACCAATATTTGAGTAGAACATTATTTACTTGTCATTTCTGAAGTGTGTTATTACTCCAGAAGGTCAGTGGTGCTCAGCATTTCTGAGGTCACTTGTGCAGGTACCCACACATTTTTTACAAGGTTCACTCGTCCGAAGTAGAACAAACGCATTTGTCCTGGTCCCATGGCTGCTGGGACTGGTGGTTCTGAGGAAAACACACACATTTTCCTCAGTCCCATTCTTGAAGTGGGAATTTAGTTCTTACAGTGAGGAAAGGGAGCTGGCCTTCCAGTAAAAATGAAGTGACAAAGCAAAGCACAATTCCTGATGGAGCTTAATATGCCAGGTTCCTCGTACGTGCCAACATTTCAAAGCTCTAAATTCATTCACTTGGGGGGAAAAGTTAAGGATACACTTTGAAATTTCACAAAAAGACAATGGAGAATGTTTTGGAGGGAATGAGTGGAAATTTCCCTTAAAAATTAATTACCATGTATGGTTTTTATATTAACAAGCATTATGTGTAACTAGAAATGATTTCATTTCCTCAATAGCTGGTTAAACTTGTTTCCCATTTTGTCTGTCAGCAGCCTTGCAGAGACTCCGTGGTGCTAACAAAAGATTTAGTCATGTCTTCTCATCTGCTGACAGAGCACTTACTGGAGATGCAAAAGATATTTGATCACTTCTATACACATGCTAATGGCTGCTGGTAACAGCAGAGCTGCAAAAAATGAGTTTTAACTTGCATGCTTTACGTGTGTCATAACGCTGCTTGGAAATCTCCTGCATTAAGCAGTAACCATTTAATAAAATGCACTTATCAGAAATATCAGGAGACATGCCAGGATTTATTACATGGAAATACATGCAAATATTAACCCAACCAGCTATCCAAACAGCATGCATATGTTGTCTAATGCTTATTTCCACTAAATTTAAAAGCATTGGCATCACTGGGTTTTACTTATGAGTAGTAAATTCTTAATATTACCTTTATCTGACATAGAGTTAATAAGTAAAACACTACCACTGCTGGAGACAATGGCCTTTGCAGTGAAGTATTTTCTTTCTAGGATACCTTTTAATAAATGTACCATTAAACTACGTAAGCACTGAACGCTGCATCTGGATTGCTTTTATTTGCACCAGATTTTCAGAAACCAATGTGTAATGACTAGAAAGACAATGGAATACACAGCACAAAAGTGTTTTTGATCTTGGGCTGCACAGGCATTTTTAATCACTAAGAATTATATTCAGCCATGGGAAGAGCGAGCAGTTTATGCAACATTCATGTCTCAATTAACCTTTTGTATGGCGTTGTCCTAAATCTGAAGAGAAATATCCCTTAAAAAGAGTATTCCACAATCCCTCCTATATCACTGCAGGTTCTCATTTTAATGAGAAAATAGTTTTACATTACACTGAAGGCTATAACAAAAGTAGACTCAGATTTAAAAAGTCGTATTTATGAAGACAGATTTTGCACATCAGTATTCAATTTACATGGCATGTTCAGGGGAAAAAATAATCAAGCCAATAACCCCGCTTAGAAAAATCCCTTGTAATGAATGCCAGATTTTAGAAACACTACAGTCCTTCCCAAAGCCATTCCTTGGCAGAGCTGACAGAATACTTAGAAGGGAGGAGCTTTGAGTTAGTAAATTATTTCCAGCTTTTCATTTGCCAAAGTAAAGAATTTATTCAGGGGCAACACTTCCAGCTCCAACAAGTGACAGCAGAAGGGCTGCCCTCAGCCATCGAGCATTTCAGAACTGCTATCCTGGCGTGCTCCGGCAGACGAGGGGAAGATAGAGCCTCTGACATCTGCAAAGCCCAGCAAACAAGTAGCCATCCAAGGGGACTGGAATTGGTCCCATCCCAAGCAACTTAGCAAATCGCACAAAGCATCTGCAGGCGAATGGAATAAAGGGCCACAGTCCCAGGTGCAGGAGCAAATGGCTCGGTGATGTGCGCGCTGCGCGGCCGCAGAAAGCAGAGCGTGGTCTCTGAACGAGAGTGCGCTCACAGCAGCTACGCCTTCGCAACTCTGCTTTAGGGGAAGTACTAACTATGTGGTTTCTTAGCTGTGCAATCCCTAACGCCAAAACAAGGAGAGTGAGAGAAAGGAGACATCCTCTTTCATGTCTTAAATCAGATTAAGATGACTGCGAAACTACACCTTAATTGAAAACTGTGAAAATTAGGGAATGGCTAAGTTGACTAAGGCTGACTCATAATAGGTGATCCAGCAACTTAGTCATGAGCCTCAGGCAAAAAGAGCACCTCTCCGGCTGCTGCACCTCCAACACCAACGAACCCTCTTATCTTCCACCCTTATTCAGCGCAACGGACTCCTCCGTATGGCCATCTCAAAAGCAATGCTGGACATCAAAGGTTTGGTCTCAGTCAGACCGGGCTAATCTTCTCAGTGTGGCTTCAGTTTGAAGCAGGAGGGCTTTTTTGACATAAGTATATGGATCAGCCCCACTTACTTTGCAGTGGTTCACATCATGTTGTGGTCTTGGAGCACAAAATTGGATTCCTTTCAGATGAAACTAAGCCAGAAAATGTGCTCCAAGAACACATCTAATGTACTGCATCTGCTTCAGTCTGTGGGACGAGATTAGAGCTAGCCTGAAGTAAAACCTCCTGAAATGCATGCAGGGATGGAGACCTCGTTCCACAGATTTGCTGCTTCTGGTCTGCACTATTGTTAATGTAGACATAGGTCTAGTTCTCTGTTGCCCCTTCTCTGCTAACTGACAAAGTCCATTTTTCTTTTTGCAGTTTGTGCAGTGTCATACACCACTTTCATTGGACATGTAAAGTCATTTGCATTTATCTCTGGTCAAAATCCTAAATACCTGTAAAACTCTAGATAAGAGATTTAGATGTAGGTACTGCTGTGAAGATCTTGGATAAGAGAAAAGGAATCTTTGACCTTGCCTAAGAGGAAAAGAGCCCCTGTCCACAAGAGGTCACTGTAAGAGCTGCAAGGACCTCACAGGAAAAATGCTGGCTTTGGCAGGGAAGTTGAAGAAGCTCAGGAGCTCTGTAAGAGCTCTCACAGGAAAAATGCTGGCTTTGGCAGGGAAGTTGAAGAAGCTGCTGCTGTTTGCCTGCTGCATAATGAGTCAGTTGATTACCAAACAATTTTTGAAATGGTTAAACACAACTTACCAAAGGAAGGCATTCTTCCAGACTACTGACATCACACAACTGGTACTTTTACATTTGCTAAAAGGAAATGCTTCCCAAGCCCAACCCTCCCTCAGAAGCTCATCATTAAAACCTCACCATCATGTCTCATCGTGCTGTTGGGATATATGGGAGCTTATGGTATTTTATGATGCCTTCCTCTCACTTTCAATAAAATTCAGTCTTGTTAGGGTGTGTAGATACAAACTCTGCACCACTGAAGAATGCAGAAATACTACACTGGCTCCTGAACCAGAAGCAGCATATTTATCCATTAGCATGTTGCTGTGCCTGAGCTAATTACCTACGTTAACCTGATGAGGTTGCTTTTGGGACAGCTCACATGGGGTTTTCTTGCACTGCACTGCATTCTGTGGTAAAGAGGTACCCTGAAAGTAACCCTGAAAATGACAGAAATATTACTTCCAGGTAAAATAATTGAAATGAAGTTTCAGGAGGGAGTAACTAAGAGCCAAAGCCTCATAGTAGGATTTTTGCCTAGTGTAAATCTAAATAATTCCAGTGACGCCAAAGAGAGATTTGACAGTCTGTACCAGCTAGAAGTCTCGTCAAGAGAGAATGACTGCTGTTGCTGTAGGATACAGCCCATAGGGTGCAGGACCTGACTGTAAGCTACTAATATAGAACTCTTTAGAGCATTTCTAGAAACATTTACCCTCTTTTCTTACCTTTGGTTTTGGATTTCCTGCCACTTTGCATGTAAATGTGACTGGCATTCCCTCAAAGATTTTGTAATGCTTCAGCTTTATCTCAAAATACGGTGACATGCTGTTATCAATAGGTTCATCTCCATGCTGCACCTCGTCATCTGATTCTTCCACAGGAGATCTCTCCAGCCTGTATTCAATTTCACTGATCAATCTTTGCTCAAAGCTGGACACTTTATACTCCTGTCAAACAAAAAACATACATATTAGTGTATCAGCTTCAACACATTGCTCAGCAAGATGTGTTCCTACTGTGTTTTTTTTTAATTCTACTGATCTTTGACAATCCATTAAGGTTTACCATATAAAAGTAAACTGATTCTTGTTGAAGAAAAACACTATAATCCGTGCCTCCAATAACTTCCCTATGAAACAACGAAGACATCTGGTATGAGGCAAAAATTGTATTTCATGTTATCTTAAGGTCTAATTTATAAGGGGAAGGAATATCATTGGTTGCTTTCTTTCAATTTTTTAAAAAAGCCTATAAGAATAAAAGTATTCCAAAGCAGTTCATAAAGACAAAAGAAACACACTAATATTTCCTTGAGGGTACAGGCAGATTTAGGGTGGGTTTTGTTTCCAGATGGCCAGAAGACCATATGGTTCACATCTGCTGTTTGCATAGAACTACACCGGAGGCTGCACCAGAAGACTAAAATGATTTTGTTTACAGTTGCCTATAAAAATGAGGGGAAAAAAAAAAAAAGTGAAAATGGCAACACTGGCAGTCCATAATAGTTGCCTCCCTTTGCTCCTGTTGCCATGGTCCCATTTGGCCAAAAGTATCACTCCTTCCTTGAGAAAAAACACTTATCGTAAGAGTATTCAAGATATAGAAAGAAGAGAGGGAAGTTTTATCCAGTGTAAAACACTACTGCTTGTTTAAATTCGCTATTCAGATACTGGGAAATGTTACTGTGACATATAGTTACTTTCTTGACCTGTTCACTCTATCTACTTGGCAGTACAAAAGTCCTGCTTTGAATCTCAGTGATAACAAAGATATTACCAGAATGTAAGAAAGCTAAGAAAATTAGAAAGAAAAAAAAAAATCATTATTAGCCAACTGACCCTTGTTTTATTTAAGATAGAACACATCTCATACAAAGCCTCCTTTCATGTGCCCATCCTCTACCATTGATTCTGGTCTGGGAATGAGATGTAGCCTTTCTACTGACTGGTTACAGAACTAATCATAACCCTCAATAACAGGAAAAAAAAGAAGAATAGAGAAATACCTTTTTAAACTGCAGACATTTAAAAATGTATTTATTGCCTGAAAGTTTATCATAAAAGTAAAGCATGAAGTACATGTGGTATATATAGAGCAAGGCAGTTAGTGTACGTTACAGCAGAAGGATGCAGGAGCACACTGTTACTGTGGTTAAGCTGCAGACACTCAGACAATTAGGCTCACAGAACAATTTTAATGCCTTGAAGGCAGTACAGCCCAAATCGCCCCAGTTGTTAATGCTGGGGGACCTCTCGTTATTAACCAAAACCAGTAGAAGGCAAAGGGCAAAGATGACAAAGAAAATAAATCAATGGACAAAAAAGCAAGACAGAAAAAGGTGGAAACGTTAACCTTTTGAATATCCACAGGACTCACTACAGAAGCACCAACAGAGCGAGCTTCCTGCAAGGGTAGAAAGAGAGATCACGAGGCAGAAAGAAGACTAAGAGGCATCCATGACAGTTTCTCAGAGTTCTCATATCTGGAGAATATACTTTATGCCATAACATAAGCAAACGAATGCTACACATTTCCGAATAGCTACTCTGGCATGTGAACAATGGAGAGTGTGTACCTGGCCTTTCAAGCAGACTCTCTGTTGTGTTTTTGGTCTGCATCCAAAAAGTGCAGATTACACACATAAAGGGAAGATAGTTTCAAGATAGTAGATGTATTTTTTTCCTTGAGAGACTTAAAGGTCAGGATAGAATAGGATAAACGGAAGAGTTTAAAGCAGAGAGCAGACATTTGAGAACTCTCAACCTTACTCAGTATGGAAAAACTGAGCAATAGGCATGTGATCCTCCAGTTTACTTTGCTGATATATAACATATGACTTCTGTAATCAAAACCGTCCTATCTTGTGTATATTTATTGTCGTATGTAGGACTATTTAAACAGAATCACAGCCTGTGAAAAAAAAAAATGGAAAGAATCTTTTTATTTTCCTATGAAATTGTAGGGTTATGTGGCACCTGTACAGCAGGCTCCTCTTCCGGTTCCTGTATATTGAAGACAGTTGCAGCACTGTCTGCTCCCAGCAATCGACGAGCCATTTTCTCCTCATACGTTAATCTCTGAAAAAAAATAAAAGGGGGATGAGGAAGAAGGAAAAGTAGAAAGAGAAGTTCCTATTTCTCACTAAGAACTGGAAGGCAGTGAGACAGAAAGCAACGCTTTAAGTAATGTTAATAAAAGAGAGCAGCAATATGTTTCTAACAGAAATTTTCTACTGCGGTTTGTAATGCATTTTTTTTGCATTACAAGTGGCTCTTCTGGCTTAAGGAACCTTTGCCCTGACTCTGCCATTTGTTTCCATCCTCTTGCCAGGAACATGGGCAGGAATGAGCAATAGGAACTGCTTAAATCAGCATGGCCATCAAAAAAGTGCATGTCAAATCATCCCAAATCTTACTCCTACTTGTTCTGCTCAATTTTTACATTAGAACCACACGGCAGAAAATTCTGCCAAAAATGCTAAGGAGATACTACACTACTGGATTATTTTGTCAAAAATATGACAGCTTTACAGAAAAACATACTCTTAAAGGGTTTTTGTTTCTATCTGTTCTTACTCTTTCAGAAATTAAGGAGATAGCTTATAAAGGATACTTTACACTCTGAAGGTAAAGCCAAGTTAAAAGAAAACCTTAAGTGTACAATTCAATTACTTCATTATTATTTTTCTTTCTACATTCAGTAACACATTTCAGGCACTTAGCTACTTTCTTACAAATCAATGTTAAAAAAAAATGTCAGTGAATGAAAGGCAAACTCACTACATGGTGAAATGCCTCATTTAAGCAGAAAAATGAAAAAATAATAGAAATTGTAAAACATTAAATCTACTTAATGCTTCCAATTTTTTTAAAAAAATCTCATTTAAATTAATTTTTAAAAGATGTTATATTGTAGCTAATCCAGCAGGATGAGACTCATGAAAACTAGGTACCAATCTTGGCTTGGTTACAAATGTCTAAGCAAGTCATGAACTTTTCTTCACTCTCATTTCTTCTGTGATCACGCAAAGTGCCCACAGCCACGATTACACAAACAGAATTACCCAAGACAGGTATCTGCCAGGCAAAAGCCTCAAGGCAAGCACAGAACCAGAGTTTACACGGTTCAAGCTCCCACATCATCTGATCCCAGTTTTTTTTTTCTTTCCTTGGGCCATGTGGGCTTTCTCAGGACATTCCATTCATTTGTCCAGGCCAAACATCTCTCTCACTTTCCAAAATAGGCATTGACAGTCTTGCTCAGCCCACCTCCTTTGAAAAAACAGGAACTTATACACTAGGAGAGTGATTCTACTTAACCACTACAGAAAACTGCCAAACCCCATGTACTCAATGGAGAAAGGTAAGTACAGAAGCACGAGCCACACTGAACATTTTCCCTACTTCACTCCATTGATCTTACTAAGAATGAGAATCTGGCAGCTGTGGACTAGACAGTCTGACTCAATGGGCTGCCTTGAACTACGACACCACAGTCCACATCTCAGACATGGAAGCAAACTTAGCAAACGTCACAGACTTGTGAGAAACCTCAAGCAGGCTACCTTTCAGTGACACAAACGGCACTGAAGGCATCCAGACGCTTTTGAAAACATTTCATTGACAAAACGGGTGACAGACTACTTCTCTAAAATTACTTTCCTCTTAAGATTCCTGCTTCAAAGACACTTAAATCAATGCCTTAATAACTGTAATCAAGTCTTAGGAGAGCTGCTTCTTATCAACTCTGGGCATGAAGAATTTGGTATTTTATCTTCTATGAATATCTTAAAATGCACAGAAATCAATGGGGAACTTTGTGGATGTGCATTTCAGTTTGATATGCCCACTTTACCTCATTTTGTTAACTTCTGATAAAGTCTGTAAGTTAGTACTACAGGTTCTTTTTTATTCTGTTGGTCAAAAAAGTCCCACAACTGCAGGATCTAATGATACCTGATGCCTAATAAGTTGTTTGTCACGATGAACTGCCTTGTCCCCCTCTGATGGCCACTTACCACCTACTTTTCCCCTAGTTGTCCAACAGCTGAGCGAAAGTTAGAATGAGCATGGACTGATCAAGAGTCATGCAGATGCTTACTGGCCAGCCATCCAGTGATGAACAGTCAAAAGCAAATGGCCTCTGAGACTGAAAAAGCCCTTGAGGTACAGACTGAGCAGCCTTCTTATGCAAATTCATCATTTTTGAGACCTCCATTGCTTTGTAAACTCCAAGTAAAGTTGTCCAACGGGACAAGGAATGATAGGCCAAAATGTACACTACAGTTCCTTATGGAAATGCAGCTTTGCAATTGCAATTAAAAATAATAAAAACATAAAACATAAAAACAATCTACAACAATTATTTTATATACAGCATCTCTGAGAAACTGCCCACTCCCGTTCCCTGAGGCATGTTATGTTTTTATACCGGTTGCCCATTGTTCAAAAGGTCTTCCTTGAAGCGAAGTTTTCTTTCCAGATCCTGAATTACAGCATCTTTTGACCCTTGAATCTCTTCATCTGATGCTATCCTAGCAGTTCTGCCTGTTTTCTTGGGAAATCCCCTGCAAAACAGTACAGGAAAATTCATGAGCTTTCCTGAAATCATTGGTATTTAGGAATTTACCTGGAATCACTGCTATTAGTGAAGAAAAAGACAGTGTGTCTTTGAAATTAGAGGTCAGGCATCTTACTGTGCTGTCCCTTCTAATTCACATCGTTAATGCTCGTTAAATGGTTAGTTTAAGGACAACATTGAAACTGTGCTTTATTCATGCATTAGTTAAAATAGGGCTCAGGATTGTGTAGTGGTGGCTGTAAACACCATACACTCAAAGAGGAAACTGATGAGCAATGGCAGTAAAGCAAAGCGAGAGGAAACATGAAAGAGAAATCATGACTAGATAAGTGGGGATAGAAGATAAAACTATGCTCCTATGAAGTAGCAGATGGATAAAGATCAGAAAGATGTAAGACAACGCAGTTAATTATTAATTTCCTACATTATTTATTAACTAATTCCTTGTTACAGCTTTGCAATACACAATGTATAACTTCATGTTTATTCTTCATATCTCTATGAACACATACCCAGAAGGCAACATGTAAATGTTGTTTCTGAAAGAGGAGCCATTCACAAAGTCTAGCTTATACTGGCAAAAAGAAAAATCACCCCTGTAAAGCAGTTTTCAGCAGCAGCATTTCACAGTGGAACAGCACCCATTTAGCAGTTTGCATCCACAGGGCTACGCTATTCCTCATATCAGTCTACAATTTATGATTGCACTTTCAGGATGTCTCACTCCCATTTTCTGGAATGGTATGGTACAGTAAATTATTTTTTTCCAGTCTGCACTAATATTTAACACTTTCCAGTGATGTTATGATGGCTCTGTTGCTGGAAATGCCCAACAATGGTGGTTTCTACTGGAGATCAGCTTTTCTTACACAGCTGTGAATAAATCAACATTGCTATTGGTATTTGGAACTTGTAACACACCCCATTTCTTCAGTGAAGTCACATGGGGCTTTTTTAAACTTCATCAGCTAAATAGGTCTCAGCCCATGACATGGAAATGACTTACGCAAAATATAGAATCAAATAAGGTAAATTGCCAAACTCACAAGTGACAGAGATGGAAAAAATCAGACCAGTATGTAAGGGGTAAACTTCTTTCCAATACACAATGTAATAATATAATTACCAGTACCAAAATGTTAAACAAGAATCAGATGAAGATAACAAATGTTGTTGGATATTGTTTGGTACTATGTTTCTATAACATGGTTAGAAAAAAATTAATTCTTCAGCAAGTGTTTTCAACGGCAATTTTTAGCATTAGTTAGAATGAAACAATATACATATGCTATCAAAAGCCAAAAAGAAATTAAATGAATAGTTGTAGAAGACAATAATTGGAAACATTTCTGTCTAAATTCCTAAAACATTTCATATTCTGTTACTTAAAGCAAATTTAAAATGGGAAAATGGTGAAGTCCTTGTAAAAAGAACTGCATTTTCACATTAAATCACAGCAGAAGAAGAGCAGACATTTGCATAATGTCGCAAAGAGCCAGAGAACAACATCCCTCACTCCAGAAATATTCAGCCATTCACTGGAGAACTTCTCAGTCACCGAGCAGAATAATTCCCTCAGCATTTGGCTGGGGATGTTCTCAGTCACATGTAACAAAGTCTCCTCCAGTCTGTTTTGGGGAAGCAGTCAGGAAAAATACCCCGTCTACAGTGAGGCAAGAGAATGCTAAGAAGGGGTAAGGTCTCTTCAAGAAAGAGATGCTTCAATAAGTTAAGAAATTTGGGGTCAGTAAATGTAAAGGAAGATATGGAAGGAAAACAGAAAGGAAAAGTTGGGAAGAGAGGATCAGAAGGTAATGTCTCTCAGGAAGGCTGGACCAACTGCTGGAAGACAAGTGGAAAGGTGGCATCTGTCTCTCTCATCACAGTCTTTCCCTTCACCTTCCAGCCTCTTAGCCCAAGCAGCACAGCACTGCCATGGAACTGAATTTTGTCACTTTTTGAATAGGACACACACATATCTGCCCAACTTCAAGGCAGCAAATTTCAAATCTGGCTTCACCTTGAAGAAGCCCTGTGCCAGCTCCTACTGGAGTTATGCATCCTATTTTGAAAATTCCATGTGATACATTAAAAAAATGCAGTTTTCATTTCACATTCTTATGAGTTTCATGCTTGAATGATAAAAAAATTCTTAGCAGAAGAAGGCCTGCTTGTGCTTGGCACTTAACAGGCCGTAAAGGTAAAATGTACAGTTTACCCAAGAAAGTCACAGCACTGCATGAAAAGAGGGAGATGGGTGAAGTGTTCTGGAGTGGATTTCAAATAACAAGTGAAAGCATTTTCTGAAGCATTTTCAGTCACCTCTGAAATCAAAAACCCCTAAGCGAACACACCCATTTTCAAAAGGGGAAAGGGTACCAAGAGAATTACAGGTCAGTGAGTTCAATGTCCATACCAAGGGTAAGAAAACAATATTACAGTCCCTTTCAAAACAATGTAGGATAATAAGGAAATGAAAATTGAATCATATCAAACCTCACATTTCTCTCTCTGTCAGGCTGAAGGGCATGCAGATAGGCAAAAAGAAGTAGCTTTGATACTAAGAAGCCATAAACTAAGTGTAGGTCTTTAGGATCCACAGTAAGTTCCTCAGTAAATCAGAGAAACAGAGGAGTCTGGCTGAAATTTCTACTACATGACTGCCTGACTGTCTGAAAAAGCTATTCAGAGAGAAGCAATGATTTATATTTTTTTTCTGTCAAAGTGGAAGAAAATAGATAAATGATATCTTTCAAAGGTCTATGTATATTAAATTCAGTACTTAGTATTTCAACCTTAACAACTGGAATAGTGAAATAAAAAAGCACTTTTCTCAAACTAGCTGATGACACTGAACTCGCAGAGGCTGCAACTCATTTTCAGGTAACAACTCTCATTTACAATGACCTTCATAATTAGTCTAGAGGTGGTCTAATGATGATGAAACTCAGGAAAAAGTATGACAGCAATATAAATGGAAAATTTGCACTAACATACTAAACGTCTCAAGAATCTGTGAGATTAAAACTTGGACAATAACACCATTATTTCAAAAGGAAAAGAAAGATAATTCCGGGACACATTAGCACAAGACATGAGACTTCATTGTTTCCCCTTATTCCTTGCTGTTGAATGCTGAATCCAGTTTTACCACTGCACTTCAAGAAAAATACGGCAAATTGGGAAGTTTCAGAACAAGAAAGCTGTCAGATGATTTTACAAGCATAGCTTTTGTGACAAGCTATGTCTCACACAAAAAATATCTTGGTTATTTAGTCAAGAAAGGAGGAGAATGAAGATAGAGAGGTGAATCAAACTTAAAACATCAGAAAAGAGCTAGCATCCAATGATTCTCCATGTGCATTGAGGATGATAAGTAGACAGCAACTTGAAGAACAACAGGCCTCGCTTAGACAAAAACAATGTAGAACTCTCCTTTCTCCACCCTCCAACAGTAACAGCTAAACACTGGAACAAGTCATGTAGGGAAGCTGAGGAATTCTATTTAAGAACAAGGCATACAAATATTTCGGCAATGGCCTGGGGATCCCTGGTAGCTTTTAACAGGAGAGGCAGGCTCCCTAACAACCTTCCAGACCTCTGGTGAAATACCAGAAAATCTCAAGCTTTGCACAGTGGGTGTGGAAGAGTCATCCAAGACCTGATCAAGGCACCTTGCTTGAAAAATAGATTCTCCTTTCTTTACACACGATTCCAAAAGAAGTGTTTAAGCAAGGAAGCAGTTGGTTTAAAAACATAAAGATGAGTATCAGTCAAAATTTCTGCAAATACCTTTAAAAAACCTCTCTCTTTCTCTTTCAGGGTTATTTTAAATTTGGACACAAAAAAAAGAAGAGGTGCATGAGCAAATGTAATTCTTCCTGCAGATGCTCTATTTCTACCTCCTCTTTAGAATCCTTTTCTTTCTCTACATATATACACTTTAAAATATGTACATATATATATATGTATGCATACATACCCCCACACCAAGTTAGCTCTTAAAACAGACATTCGTGAGATGAATTTCCAAATGGCTACAAGGCAATGGCAACAAATAGAAGGTCCTTGGTAATCTCTCCTCCAAAGCACAGACCCATTCAGCTTGAGACACGGTATACGCGTCAAGACAGCCTGGCAGCAAACCTTCCCCAGCAGCTTTCGCAAATATTTTTCACCGTCCTTACATGCCCTTATCTGGATGCATCAAGGTTGTAAGATTAGTGTCCTCCTTAGTGACTCATCAGCTTTCGTTTCATCTTTTCTCAGGGATAACATCAAACAATACATTCCGCCGATTCCATTTGTGTATTTGTGTGTTCATTCTTTGAGGCAATTTTCAGAGCGTACTGTGAGCATTAAGGTAGGAGGAGATAGCTTGAGAAGGCATATTTCAAGTTATTGACACCATGAGCCTTCGAGCACACAACCACCACCACCAGAAATGCACAAAGAAGCTATCGGCCTTTGAGCATCAGGCTGAAATTCACGAAGATTTTAAGCACATCTGAAACATGCATCATTTAAGTCACTGAGGGCTTGAAGACAGACGGAGATAAAAGCACGCAAATCTGAATTCTTTTGGTCAGAAAGGGCGCAACGGAATTGCCAAAACTCAGTCATCTTAATTCACACAGAGATTCTTGACAGCAAAGATTTTTGCAACCTCGGCTTGGCTCTCCTTAGTTTTGAACATTTGCCCTAACATTTGTTTAGAAAGAAGGCCAAACCAGCAGTACTTTTCATGTTTTAATTACACAGAGTGCACGCTGGATGCGATTCCCTCTTTTCCTATGTACCTTTTACAGTGTAAACAAGTGCAACAGGCTGGCTGTTGTTACCCTTCCAAGAAGAAATTCCTGTTTGCAGCCAACATGGCTCAGTTTCACAGAAATCCAAATCAATTCTCTGGTACTGAGGTAATGAACAGTAACTTGATTTTTTCCTTTAAAACTAAAGCCTTCCAAAAATACAGCTAATTCCTGCTCACTTAACACGTTTTTCACCTACTGTAAGAACAAAGTCACCACAAGCACTGTCACAGGTCACAAACTTTGAAGCTGTAGCTGCGTGTTAAAATTGCTTTGGTCTGATCCTGCCCTACGCGCTGTGGAGAGCGGGAGTCAGCTCTGCTCAGTAACGTGACGTTACGGGCGTCTGAATTAAGGGAATGCCTGAGGCACAGACCTGACTAAGGATGACTTGTACTAAATGAAACAAAGGTAACAAAAGTTCAATTATGTCTACCACCCAAGAAAAGGTTATAAAACTGTAGTTGAAAAAAAAAAAAAAAAAAAAATCATGCCTCAGCATTGGATAGGATCAAGACCAACATGAATAATATATAGTTCGGAGCAGTTTTGATCCTTCATAATGATTAGATAACACAGAGAACAATTCACCTACCAACTGCATGCTTACCACCAAAAAATTGTTTTTCTAAGGCTTATCTTTGAAAATGTGTTCTTACTCATTAAAAGAATCGCTACCTTTTTATTCTCCTGTTCATTCCTTCTCCACCCGAGCAAGTTATTCCTCTGCCTTATGCTGCACTGGTTACCATATATACATAGGTGCCATTTGCTTTTCAAAAGATGTCCACAAATTTGGATATAAATTTAAAAAATACTACTATTTTGTAACCAGGAATCTTGCCTGCATTTCTGATTGTTACCAGCTTTATGCTAGAACTCATGGTCAAGAAGAAATCACTAATGCAATAACTGCTCCTGAGTGTAGCAAAGTCCTCATAGTCCTGAAATTGTGATAAGAACAGGTAACTGCCACAAGTATGTGAAGAAAAACCTACACTGGACTGAGAGAAGGCAATATATCCAAAGTATTAACCTTTACTCCAGTTGATGAAATCCTACTGGTTAAGGTCTCCACAACTATCAAACACATACCTGGCTTTTATATACCTGGCAGACATTTCTGTGGCATTTAGATCTGCTTAAAAGAAGGAAGTTATAAAATTAAGTCCTATGAAGAAAAAATCTGCAAAGCAATGTTGCAAACGGCCTTCTCTCTTTCCAACAGAGAGTGTACTAATTCTCTTAGTTAAGTTCACTTGTTATCTTACAGCGTTCTTAAGCATCTGCAAATAACACTTGGATAGAACTGGATAAAAACATCTTGAAAATTAAGACTGCCAGGTGCAATGATTGTCAGGATACAGTAAGATCAGTTATTTTGGCTACTGTCTGTGTGTGTCTCCATGTTAAATCCTCGATCTCTACTTTTGAGCAACTTCAGTTGACTAGATTGGGGGAACAACCTGGATTTCAAAGTTCAAGTGGAGCAAACGTGCATTGAACATATTTCAAATAAGCTGATATGGATATGTATTTAATGATAATTATGTGCATGTACATAATAAAAAGTTGTCACATTGTGCAAAAACAAAGCCCCCAATGTGAGCTGTTTCTTAGCACAATCAAGAAGAAGTGATCTGGTATCACAGATAAACCACTCAGGTGTTGGTCTAACAGCCACAAGTAGTATCCAAGCCATGGGAAAAGGAGGTGTCACACAATAAATCAAGGAACTTAAGGAAAAAAAAAAAAAAAGTCTAATGGACAGAAGCAATAGCTTAAGAAAATCAGGGGTTGGGAATAAATGCAAACCCTAGTATTTACTGGAATTCTTCCAGTTGCAGAAATACAGAATATATCTTCAGATATGTTTTCCTGAGATCCGGGATAACTCCAGGTATGAGTGAATAGGTAGCATATAGCAATGAAGTGAGCTCCCTCAGAAGCAAGAAAACACCCTGACCTTTCTGCTCATTTTGATGTTGAAATTCTTAATCAACTTCCTCCTATGTATCACTATTTTCATATCAATCATACTGTGGGTAACCTCCATTTTTCACAGTTATGACAGACATAGAAACAGGAAAAGTAAATGCTCAGTCTACACAGGACAGTAATACAGTTCCAGCTGAAATGAAAGCTGGCATTTGTACTGTGAGTCTGTGGAAAGCTGTGAGATAAAAAGATGGAGAAGTGTAGCTTTCCCTCAGAGTGGTCACCATCATTGCTAACTGACTCAAGGAACAAAAGGGTTACTAAAAATCTTTGCTTCGGTGCTATTTGAGACAGAATTCAACGAACAAGTCACAGTAGGCAGGTGCAAGAACAGACCAGCAGCTCTGATTCAAAGCAGGAAAAAAAGTGCAGATCTCTCTCTGATGTTGCTATTCTCATGATTCCCACAAAATCCAAATCCTAAAGGAGATTCAAGGTTCTAGAGATCATTGAAACAGCAGTTAAATTTATTGCATAGAGTGATAAAAGCAGGTTATTTAATTACATTTTACAAGATACTTTGGACAATCTTGTCTTCAAATCAATGTTTTCTTTTCCATTTTCCATTCTTTTCCAGAAACTAGTAAATCTAGAGTCATGTTCTTTCACCAATTTTGTCCAGTCAGATTTTTTCTGTTTGTGACTAAGGTAATATTACTGAAGATATCTACTTTAACAATCACAGAGTTGTCAGAGTTAGAAGGGACCTCTAGAGATCATCTAGTCCAACTCCCCTGCTAAAGCAGGGTTGCCTAAGGGTAATCAAAAAGAAAAAGTCAACTTCAAGGGAAAGTGTCTACCTTAACAAAAAACTGTATTTTTTAAAGCTGCTTTCGAAAAGATATATATGTATAGCTGATAATACATGTTTTTTATGCTTAGATATTCCGCTTCTCCATGTTGAATGACTCCACACCTTTTTGTAGTAGGGTTTATATTCTTGTTATTTAAATATTCAATAAATAGTCAGTAAACCCTTCTCATGGGATTAATTTTCCTTTCACAAATGCTCACGTAAACATATCAATGTATGTGCTTACCTAGAATTTGTAAGCATACTTATTCCTTTTCATTCAGATATAATTTATTTTTTTCTAAGAACAGTGAAGACCAGATTCTAGTTTCTACACATTTAACTGTGGACAAAACTCCCTCAATTCTAGGTTTCTGTCACATTAATTTGACTCCCTGTAAGTATTTTGTAACTGAAAGCTCACCTGAGTCCAACACATCCACCCACCCTAGAGTTTTCTTTAGGTAAAGAAAGAACTGAGATTTTTTTTTAGAAACAGTATCCAATAATCTTACTCCAGCGAAGTTTTACCTCAGAAATAACTGATGAGTGTTCATAACTCCCGTAAGTACTTAATTAGCTATGCAGTTCCACCAGCACTTCTCTGTTGTTTAATAACACTATGCTCTGGCAAGACAAGGATTTATCAAATCTGCCCCATTAATTAAAAAAAAAAAAAATTTATTCCCAAAGCTTGTTCAGCTAACACCACTACAGGCACTACAGAAAATGCTGGTCACTACAAAATGTCGAGAGCTTCCTGGAGGAAAGAGATATATTACATTCAATTGAAATGTTTACCGTACAATTGTCGCAAATAAATGCTAAAATATTTAAAGGTGAATTAGTAGGTCCTTATGACACAAAGCTTCTTTCCATGTTTCAGACATCCAAATAAGATGTAGTAAATTCACAAGTAGCTATCCCCAGGCAAGGCTGTAAGACTATGGGTTATTAAAAACACAAAAAAACCCTACCCCAAACTAACAAACCTCCTCACAGTGCAATGTTTCCAAACCTCTCAACTGAAAAGAATATTCATTTGATCCAACTGGTTTAGATAATGCTGTCACTTCCACAGAGTCTCAGGGTCCAAAACCAAGGAAAATGTCAACCCTTATCTGAAACATGAGCATGGTATTTACTGCCCACGGGCTCACAGCCACAGGATATGGATGGAAGAGAGTTAGAAATGTTTTGTCTGACCTCTTACAGAACAGGAGGCTCAACACCTCCTTAGATTAATTTCTCTTTAAGTAGAACAAAAATGATACATACACTAGAATAGAAATGCTTGAAGAAAGCTGATAGAGGGAAGGTCTGACTGCACGAGGAGAAATGAAGATTCTGTTGGTTTGTGTACAAGCACTGTGTCTTCCATTTCACAGAAAACTTCACCGATGCTGTCTTTGACCATCTCCAAAAATAATTACCTCCACATGCAATGTTTAGTACTTTACCTTTATCCTGCTCCTACCACAAAAGCAATCTGAAGAAACTAAGAACGATGCCTATGAAGTACTGATCCTGAGGAGCAGATCTGCAATTGTACTCAGATTTAGTAATGAAAAGATCATTGAAATGTAAGGAAAATTAAACAACTCCTCAATAAATTCTAAGTATATCAAGATACATAACTTAAAAACAGCCTGCAGAATTTCTTACTCTACCAAACAATATTTTTTGATAATTACAAGAGACTCTGACAAGGCAAAATATTGCTTTCTTTCAGTATTTGGCTATCAGTGTCACAGTACCCATGCCTGGGAGAGCAAAGAGTAAGCAACCATGGTAAAAAGACCATATAATCAAAATATGAACAGTGAATTACCAGCTGTGAAATCCACACACAAAAAAGACAAAGCAAGAGAAAGGAGCCATGAGAACATCGAAAGCAGACAGGAAAACTGTTCTAAGGGCATTTTATCTGCTGGAGGCGCTTGATATGAAAGTGTTGCAATATGTAACTGCAATGATAGGTCCAAGTCTACTTCCACTGACGTTAAAATATAATAATAAATCATAAAGTTGTTACCTAAAGAGGACAGCCTACCACTTCAAACACTGTATTTGGAGTCTCTAATAAAAAATGTACCCCCTTTCCATGAAAGATATTTCAAACTCTGCCTAGTTCACTGTCAGCAAGGCACTATCATATTCTCAGTATCACCACTATATGACTGATCAAGAAGCAGAGACAAAGTTAAATGGCTTGACCAGCATTTTAGATGCTGAGCCAAAGCAAAGCTTCAAATGCTCCAATTCATTCCTTGCGCCCAGCCCATATAGCACACTGTCAGGAGACAGGAACAGTGAAAAAAAAATTTTCAATTAACAGATCTTGGAGATCATGGTGAGGCTATAAACTGAGATTATGGAATACTGTGAGTGGCTTAAAATCTACAACGTCTTGGAGAGAAAAATGTGTTCAAGAAAAGATGATTTGTGAGGATGGAGCAAAAGATGAGAGAAAAGCAGCAAAAAGTGAAGCTGAGGGGAAAAAAGAACTGAGACTGTAGCACAAAGCAGAAGAGACAAAAAGCAATGGGGGGAAGGGAGGCCAGGGGAAGGATTGCTCAGAAGTATGAAAATGATGGGAAACAGAATGATTTACTCATCAAGACACACCAGACATTAGTAGCCTATGCAGTAAAATGAAAAAAGAGAGGCCAGCAAAAAATTGGCATCAAAGATACATAAAAATAGATTCTTTTTTTTGCATCACACAGTACATCTTTTACCATGTTTTAATGTTATAATTTAGATGACAAATGCTCATTGTATATATACACACACACACACACACGTATATATACATATACATAAATCATACGCACACAGATTCAGTATGGTTAACATGATCCAGCTCCCATCTGGACTACATTTCCTGAGGGAATGCAGGCCAAAGAGCCAACCACCTCATCCTCAGCTCAGAGTCTGGGGCTGCTGCCTTGTCCCAGGGCAGGGGACAGACACACCGTCCCATGCGCAGCCAGCCTGGCTGCTGGGCTTGGGGAAGTGAGGAGGCTGGGGAGGAGGGGAGCATCCTTGCAGAGTTGCCTCTCTGTCCAAAGATTGGAGGAAATGAGGAAGAACACAGCCAATGCCCCAAGTGAGAACATGTTTGCATGAAAGTAGCATAATAAGGAAAGAAGGACACAGCGGAGGCTCGAGCTGCTGCCGTCACCCTCGCAGCACACAGAAGGCAACTTGAAAGAGAATCCAGTTCCTATCCAGAACTACGTAGCTGCACTAGAGCCTTTCCTGGAAATCAGGGGTAATTGCAGGCTTTTGTGAGCTGTGCTTACCTGTCAAACTGTCAGTAAATTAATCATGCAACTTTCAGCAGTCAGTATCAATACAGAAACTCAGCCGGTGCAAAGGACACACAGTAAGACAGAAAATCACAACTATTATGAGTGCAAGGGCAAACTGTACTATTTATTCATTTTTCTCCTAAATCTGCTTTATGGCCAGACTCCATAATGAGCTATAGGACAGAAATCAAGATAAAAAAAATGCTTTTTAAAGCATATACATGATTTATTACTTTGATATCTGTCCGCTTTCTTCCTCCTCTTCCTTTTCAAATCTTGGACTGAAATAACACAAGTTCCCACTGCAACAGTATGTAGCTGAGCAAGTCACCTAGATACTGTAGATATGTTTAGACAAACTTCTAGACAAAGTTATAAATAAGCCTTGGATACAGCTATTCTCATTTTTGTTCTTCAGCATGTCTCTTTGTTCTCTAAGGATGGAATGAGAGTCTAGTGCCAGTGGAAAGACAAACTGATCTATGATGGGAGCTGACATGCTCCAAAATACTATTTTGGCCTTTAGAGAAGACAAAAGGGGAAAACAAGTATGCAGAGTTGTTAGGGGGAGGGATTCTGTTTGTTTTTATGCACTGCTTTTCTAAATCCCCTCCTAAACCCTTTTCCAAACTTCCTCGGAACAAAAACTCTAGCCAAAAGTCAATATATTGTTATGACCACTTTGTTGTCAGATATACACTTTAATACCATATACTTTAAGTATCATAGAGCTATAGGGACTTCTGAACAATGCTGTCTTTACTTGGTATTTCTCTACCCACAGATGTCATAGGAACATAAACTGCACATATCCCTGCATATGTGACTTTAAAAGAAATGAGTCATGAGAACAGTTTTCTTGGATCTCCTTCCGCCGCCCTGGGCATGCAGAGCCTTTGCTGCTGCTGCTTTCATATTTTCATCAACTCTATTTAAAGCTTTAGCATCTCTCTTTTGAGTTCCTACTGTAGGACCTTCAAAATCTCATTTCTGTGAGGGTTAGAAAACTATATCCCATCTCTAGCACAGAGTCATTTGCAAATAATTCACACATCACTTCCTCTCAGGTAGCAGGTAACAGCAAAGGACCCTAGAAAAGTATAAAATGAAGCAAGTGCAATAATCTTCAGTACAATCTTCAGTACAGTCAAACTCAAGGAGCTCATTAGCTGATACTTACGGAGGCGTCACTCCTTTCGGGAGGCCTAATGCGTTGACAGAAATGGGTGGTGGCTGGGACGGCAGCATGGAGCTGAGAAAAGCTGCTGGAGACTGGCCGGAATTAGGAAATCTGGGAGTTGGAGACAGGCTGTGGGAAGGTGAAGAAAGTGAAGGAAGAGGAGGGGGCGGAGGAGGTGGAAGAGGAAAGGAATCACACGCTGGGTATGTCGTGGTTGGACTAAAGACAGGAGGAGGTGGAGGTGGAGGGGACGGAGAAGAAGGAGACCAGGCGTACTCCCCTTCTGGAGCAAACTGCTGAGAGAAAGGGGGAACAGGCACCCTGCCAAACTGTTTCTGAGAAGCAGTTGGAGACATAGGAGAAGGAAGGCTGGATGTAGATGATCCTGAAGACGGAGTCACATAACCTGAAGCAGGGCTGATATTCTGAGCAGCAATGAACTGCTTAGGCCGAGCATAGTTGAAGGAGCTGGAAGACTGCATTGTTGGGGAAGTATGAGAGTTAAGAATACTCATTGGCACAGGAGAGGTGACAGACTGGCTGGACTCAAGCTCCTGGAAGGACGGGGGAGGAGGAAAGGAGGGAGAAGAGGGAGGGTGCTGCTGATGATCAGGTTGCTGTTGGTGACGATACCACTGGCCACTTTCTTGCTCCAGACGAATTTGGTTCTGCAGCTGCTGTATTTTTATAGGGTCCCTGTAGGAAGGAAAAATAGACAAAGAGATGATCAGATATGCAGTGCTGGCTGGGGAGGAGGTAAAAGTTCCACCGATCTATTGTCTCGGAAAATCAGAATGCAGGGAAAGTTCAAAGTGTTTGCGTATCTTGAAAAGCCCTGTTCTTCAGGGCTAAAACATTGCCACAAAGTCCGTTTTTTGAGTTCAAGAAGGGCAAAAAAAGTATATGCATAATAGAAGTTAGCAGTACCTTTAATTCTAAAAAAAGGTAAATGATAAGACAATTTGCAGAAGCTTAAGGTATTCTAAATGAGCAATCCTGACAATGTAAGTAATGGTAAAAATGTTGAAGTTCTTAACAAGGTTTCTTTTCATTTCTTGCCTATTTCATTCAATGGCCCCATTTCAATAATAAGCCTCAGACATTTACCCAGTGACAAGTTCAGCCTTGATTTCTGCCATAGCCTCTGTGGGCAGATCAGACAGACCTAATTACTGCCATACTTTCAATGAGGTACTTGGAGACAAGGGACCCGCTTCTGTGTTAGAACCACTTATATATCTGTAGATGAGCAAAGAAGACTCCCAAGAAACATTTGTAACCTAGGGAAGTGGTGAAATGAGCTTCCCCTTGTCTTTAGTCCCACTTTTTGGGTTTTTCTTCCAGACTTTATTCTTAGCTGTAGTTCCTGAGATGGACCTTAGTAGATACTGAATACAGCTCTGAGGAGTTGCTAATTGCAGTACTATCAGCTCAAATGGAAAGGAGAATTTCTTTTAGAAATGTAGACATTCACTAGCAGAACAATAAAAAACTAATTTGCAGGAGCAATCAAAACTGTTAATTAAGTTAAAAAAAAAAAGGCAAAATATTCAGCAGTGAAGCAAACCAGACCATGCACTGGCTTCTTTTTGTCCACAATACAATTATTTGAATGACACTGAGATCAACTGTGTGGTCTATCATCTTAAAATACATCAGACTGACTTGCTTAAAAGTTGTCATGTTCCATCTGGAAATCATAACTTTATCTCAATAGTCCAGATGTTCACAAAGTTTCAGCATATGTACATATACCTTTGCTGTGTATTTAATATATAAATACTTCATTATATACAAGTGTGTCATTGTTTATATACAATTTAGGTTATTTAAGCAGAAATTTTAGAAGCTTTCTGCTTAATGCATGGCATATGAGTGTATGATTCTGGCACAACGATATACTTTTGTTGGTAGCAACAAAATTAGAAATAGTAATATCATCATACTTTCCACTCTAAGATTAATTTTGATATTCCAGTCATCCACATTTCTCAGAAAATGTTTTCTGACAATATTTCTGCTTATGATCTCACACCAAAGGAGACTGTTTAGATAAGAAAAAGGGGTGCAAGCTTCTTTAGGGCAGTTTAGGACAGAAAACTGAAAAACCTGTTATTTACATTTAACTGTGGTGTGGGGGTTTTTTTGTCATAAAGATGGTTCAATTCTAGCAACATGAGTCATCTCACCAACAATACATATTTCAGTACTTAAAAGGAGATTACATTTTCCTTTCTAATTAAATCGGCAACAAGAACATTGAAATGCTGCAGTTCACTTGTAAATTTTATAATTCATTTTTTAATGTTGACGACAGAGACTAAATCATTATCAGTTCAACTTTTCACTCCATAAGACACGGGCTGAACCTTATTCATTGATTTTTGCTAAATTACACAAAAGTCTGCTTTCCCTAAATGAGCTAAAGCAACGCAATTTTAGTTCCCGTCATCATTTGATTTTCTCGGCTGATGACAGAAATACTTCAGGTCACCTCTGAGCAGAAAGAAAAAGTCCTGTAAGATTAACTACTTTCAGCTCACTCTGTATCTTTAGTCTCACTATTTGCAGAGCTACCGTCCAATACCTCTAATATTATTTACAAATAATAGTTATTGTATTTTCCATCATAATCACCCCTAATACGTTTTTTATTTATTACAGAGAGGCTAAGGCTAAAAAAAAAATAAAATGGGAGAAATCTAGTATTGTAAATGGCGCGCTGAATATAGAAGAAACTTAACTGCCTCCAGCACTCCTGTGTTTACCCAACATGTGCTGAAAGCAACTCAGAGTGTCTTGTCTTGGGACTTTTTTATTTTCGTTGCCAAGTCACATGGCGATGCGCCCAGCCAACAGCATAACACAAATGACCATCTATGGCCCTCTCAATGGTAAGTGCACTACTACAGCCCCTGCCACTGAACTGCTGCTGGACCAACCCAGCCAGAAGGAAGGACCAGATTCAGGGTAAGTCTACAAAAAAGGCTGGCAGGCAAACATGAGGTTGCTCTGCTCTCACAATAAGCTTGACTTGCGGCCACAGGAATATGCCTGTAAGTCAGGGTTTATTAGCTCAGCACAGCACTAATTCCATTTGCAAAGTTTTTGATCAGCTTAGGGTCCAGACAAAGCAAGTGCATGTCTGCTTGAAAAATAATATGCAGCCATAATCATTATCACATCAGTCCGCGTAGCAAAAACCATATAGACCTGCTTAGAGCAAATTTTCATTCCAGTGCCAGAAATGCATGATCCTTGCCTGCTAAGGAATGTTCTCCACCTCAGAGTTATTCTCTTAAGAGCAGATACTGCCCTATACTTATTAATTTCTTGAGCAGATGTATCCTAGGGATGTGTCATTATGAAGAAGAAAAAAAAAAAGAAAAGAATAATCAATTCACAAGTTTTCCTTCGTAATGACACCAACAGTGGTGGAAGGTCTACATAGGTAGGTTCCTGAGAGATAACACTGCTGTGTCACAGACATAGAGATCCCAGCAGCCAAAATTATACAAGGCAATCTGTCTGTTATGTTGCCCTCATCAGTAGGGAAACAAAGAAGGGAATTAAGAGTTCAGGTTTTGGATGAGATTACAGGAAAAATTACTTTAATTGTAATTACATCCTCTTTCCAATTATCTGAAATACGTTTTGTAATCCCAGTGTTTTAAAGGGCACACATGCTTTCAGGGAATGCATCAAGCTTGTTTAAACAATAGAGAATAAAACTTATTTTCTCATGTGGAGTTTTTTATTTTGCCAAATAATTACTTATAACAATGTAAGAATGAACATTTAAAAGAAAATTTTTAGTCAAATTCAATCAGTGAATGGCAAAAGTAAGTAATTTTTAAAAAAATAGTAACTAGGGTAAAGTGAGCATTAAGAAATTTCAGCAACTCACTGAAAAGCAGTCCTCATACTACGTAAGTATTTTCAAAAGGTCTGCTTTGGTATTTGTGATTTTTTTTTTCAATAGGATATACTCTTAACAAGATTTTTCTATATATTCTCATATGTTGTAATAGGTATGCTAAAACAGTTAAAGAAATGCAAAGAGTAGACAGTAATATTTTAATGGAAGCAGCCATCAGTTGACACAGAGGTGAGGTTGGTGGCCCACACTGCCTGTAAGAACAGTTGGATGCACAGGTTCGGTTCTGGGTACTTGGAACCTGCTCAGGAATGTGATGCCTCTCACAGCTAAATGACAGCAAGAAACATTTGAAAACAGATGTTGAAAGGGAAGACTAGAAACACCAGGATTCCTGGTGGGCAACTACAGAATACTCTCTTTTTCAAAGCAAACCACTCTGATTGTAGGAGAAAATAGTGGGTGGAGGTGACCAGAATCTTCTCTAAGGATGCCAATACAATATGGCATATTTTAATAGTTACTCAAGAATTCATGTTCCGAGGTATGCACTTGGTTTAGATTATAATAGGCTGGTTTATCTTTTTATCCCATTTTCATAAAGTTTTTTCTTCCTGATACCTTCTTTGAATCACATTGTTTTAGAAACTAATAGGGCAGTCCTTGACTTTGAGAGCTAAACTGGTAACAACCACCATCAGGAACATAACTCCAAGTCCCTGGACACAGTGCTATGGAAGAGGGGAGATAGGTAGATGCTTTACATCTCTGAAAGTCTCAACAGGAACTGGCTAATGTAGAGGACATTACAGCAGGTGGCATTTTCAGGGATGCAATAAGTCCTTCAAACTGAAAGTGCTCCATCAGGCTCATTCACAGGTTCCCAATATTAGGATATGTACCAGCTTTATTTTTATCTTACGTCTCTGTGTTTGTGAAGAGCATTAAAACCAATTATTTAGAGGAACAATGCCTCTCTTCTGGAAAGCACCCTACAATTTGCAATTTAATAGTCAACTCCTCAGCATAACCTCATCTGTGTACCTTTTAAACACAAAAGTGCATAGGGAAGCTCTTCTATCCAGATTGTCTATCTTGGAGGGGGAGGTTCTCCAAAAGTAAGGGGATGCTGTCCAAGCCTTGAAGAATTCAGTTATACACAAATGAACCCTATCCAGGTAGTATCTATCACAAATTGTAGTAAGGGCACTGAAGTTTATTCAGTGTTTGACAACACAATATATGAAGTAGATGGAAATAAATCACCATGGATACTGAACCAAGATTAAATACATTTTTCTATGTTACAACTTTTCAAAATTCCTGATTTTGGCCCTCCCTATCTCAACACAAGAAAAGGAGCAAAGGGAAAGCAGACAAAGAAAAGCTATTTTTGTTTGAAAGGAAGAGTCCTATGAATCTCACATGTAGAAGAATAATGGGCTCACTTCTGCCGCAAGTCATTCCTGAGCAAAAGCAGACTGGCCCCTTCACAATCCTACCAGAGACCTGCCCTTTGAGAAACTGACATCACAGTTCAACAGCAATATACAAAACATACCTCTGAAATGAAGGTACAGAAATATTTCCAATGAAAATAATCAGAATTAACCACAAATTTAAAAGCTCAAGCTAGCTTTCTAAATTTAGATTTGAAACCAATGTCACAAAACCTCTGTATTGGTATTTTGGGGTAACAGCTACTCACTTCCATGAAATTTAACCTTTCAATGAAGACTCAGCTTTTAACTCAACATTACTGCTTCAGAATCGTGCCAGAGCTCTGCCAAAAGGGAAACAATCACCATCATGCTGTATTGAAAGTCAAGGGCTCTTCTCAAGTAACACTGACTTCCACGTCAGCATGTATCTATGTTTAGATATATTTTCATATGTATATAAGATAGTAGATATATCTAAATATATCTTAGATATTTATACAATAAAATCCAGGATGGAATATATTTCCATATTTTATTCAAAACAGAATATATAACACACAGTTACATCTCTCCAGCTCCTTGTAAGCCCAGCTGGATAGCTTGTAGGCAGAGAAGGAATGGAGAATTGGAAGCGGTGGGAGCTTGGGAGCTGCAGTGGTTCCCTCACCAGATAAGATTCCCAGTGCTCCTGCACCTGTGGCTCTCAGGCAGCTGGCACGGCAGACACCCCAGGTCGCTGTTCAGCTAACTCATACACTGTTTAATTTGCTCTCTTACAACCACAACATTGGATTTTACTGGTATAAATGGTACTGTTGAAAAGCAGTAATTTTCTAAACTTCTTCTGACAGTTACTATTTAAGATACTGAAATGCACATACCAACTCATCCAAAATTTGACAATAGTCACTGATACCTGGAATTGTAGTCTGACAAAATTCCTAGTATAATTTAAGGTTTTCCACCAGATTTATCAATGGTTGAGAGTTATTCAAAATCAAAACAACAACTTAAGCTAGCAGTGAATTAATTAACAGCTGTACTGAAAGTAGATACTCAGAATACAGAAGTAATTCCAACTAAACTGTCCACTGAAGGAATATTTACTCATTTTTAGAAATGTTAAAAATGTCCATGTATGACCAGGCAAGAAGGCAAAGGGAGAACAGATGCTCCTTTTAACAAAAACTGCAAAGTATTCAACACACAGACAGCCTTCAGGCTATATTAATACAAATACGTTTACTCAAGCATTAAGTTTCCTGCTGAACAATCCCTTATATTGTGAGAAAGAAATGCAGACTCTCTTAAATCCTGCAAGGGTTCACATTTATGTGAGACTGGAATTATCAGTTAAAATAAAAAGGGCAGGAGGGGAGGGAGGAAGGAGAAAAACAAAAACCAGCACCAGTTTTGGTTCTACCCTGCAAACAGTCAGAGATTCTTTTTTTTTCTATACCAGTAGATTTCAGGGAGGATGCAGGTTATCACTACAATTTAATCCTCATGCTGAATAACCAGACAGCTATAACTAGGAACCATCTCTACCAGCTGCAACCTTGTAATATTTTTATTACTTGCCTGTCAAAGCGTAACAATTTGAAAATGCACATTAACAACAAATAATATTTTCCATATTTCAGGTTTATACCAGAGTGCTTATAATTAATTTCACTGGAACCTGACGCACTGTCAGGAAAATCCGTATGGTGCAAGAGCTAACGCAGGTACTGTGTTATGAGCACACTATGAAACACCTGAGAAACTTCATCCAGACAGGAGAGAAAAGTAAACCTGTCATACAGACAGGAGAGAAAATTGCATCTGCAGTGTTTGTGAACTCTCTTGCAAAGAAATCCTGCTGTAATTTGGCTCTTAAAAAACTTTTCTGCCTATCCTAAAAAGTGGCAGTTGTAGCTGTGCCCATTTTCCATTATGGTTTGATTATCTGTCAAAGGTATCAAGGTAATGTCTGTACTAAGGAAACCAAGAGTAGTGATATTGCCAGTATTCAGCAAACACTGGCAGTTCTTTTACAGACAGGAACCATTTTTCATCTCTCTATACCACCACAGGGACATTTTTCAAAACATGTACCAGTGAGATAACACATTTAGCTTGGGTACAGAAAGAGAGGAAATTGTGCTCTTGTACACATTCATTGTTCCCAAATGTCATAAAGACACAATACAGCTTTAGCAAAAAGGCTAAACTTTGTACCCCTGGTAGGGCTAGATCATAAGAATTAGTCCGGTAGTCAAAAATCTGTCTGGTTTGGTAATTCAACAGTGTTAGTTAACTAGTGCACAGAATATCCAGTGATAGATCTAACAGTTAAAAAATGGCAGGGGTAGCAAGTTTTACTTATAAAGGAAGCAAAAAGTGTTATGTTATTAAGAGGTAAATTGTAACAAGGCATTAATAGCAATACAGGTTACAATTTATAGCTGAATTGGCCCAAAGTATAGGAAATTACAACTTAGAATGCAGGAATGAACTGGCCTGCAAATGGACAAATAGATCTTCTGCCTCAGATTGTGCTACACCATGTGGAAGGTTATACTCTGTGCTGATTGGTATATAGTCAAAGAAAATATGGGGAGTAAAAAAAAATATATATCAAAGTTTGAAAAACTGTACTAGCCTAAAACCAAAAGTGGACAGAAGGAAAGATGGATGGCCACGCTTCTTCTAGATGTAGTAGGACATGTTTTCTCAGTGCTGCCACTGGGACAGCACATGAAAAGATGTCCTATTTATTTATTTATTTTAAATTTCATATAATTGATTAACAAGTTGTTCTATAAATCATCACATTTCATCTGCCACTAAAGCGGTACATGAAATGTGATGATGGCCACCAAAGTTAGGAGATTTGCTCATTTTTCTGCTTACCAACCAACAGTTACAGTGGGCTTAAAACTGGACCTCCATGCTTTCAATATCAACATTCCAGTATTTGTCAATTGTCTGTTCTTTGGGTTACACCTAAAAATGACAGCTTTGCACTACGGAAATAGGTACTTCTGTGAGGAAGAGCGAACATCATATTAAGAAGAAATAATAAAAAAAAAAGAATAGCTACTAGATGTCCCAATATTAAAGGGAGCACATAGTTGCTGTCAGTGTGTTTTTAGGAAAATTAAACCTTTAGTTGTTTCAAAACTACTTGAAGAAATTAAGGTAATTTTAGAGCCTAAATTCTAGGCCATTTTACCAGGCATTCTGTATTCACAAACAATTCTGCTGTTTGAGCAAGTTCCTGCCTTGTGTAAAACTTAGATATTACCAACTGACACATCAGTAGTCCATGTTCCTGAAACTCACCGGAGGTATCCTGTTCTTAAAATACCACATGAAAGGGAACCAATGGAAATGAAATCAATACATAAAAACTGGTATTCATATGAAATAAATATATATGTCTGCAATTCTCCCACTATGACAAGAAGACTTTTTCACTTCAGGATTCAGTAATATCTTAGCACCATAAAGCTTTGGAACTATACCATTCTTGCTGAAGTCCTTCTGTAGACACAAAAATAAACCCATCAACAATATGCACTAACTTTTATGGAAGGAGGAGAAGCACCAGGAAGTAACAGCAACTCCTAAAGACAGTAATTAACTTTCAGCCTGATTCTCAAGAGCACTGGAAAGTGAAAATGACACTACAGCATTACTCACAACTTTTGTGACATTTATTCAATCAATGCAAGCCTAACACAATCATGTATTGTGCTGGATCCCAAACAGGATGCTATATCCCTGTCATGCAATCTAGGTCGGTAATCTCAATGAAAGCTACGGCAGTGAAAAGAAAGATACTTAAAAGGATGAATATCTGTGTAGCCACTCTGCACACTGCAAACTTCCTAGGGTATCTGAAGTTACTGCCGTATTAGGGATTGGTATCACCCAGAGACATTTGCAGATCTATTGGGAGAATTTTTCCTCCCAGATGCCCTTAGGCAGCCTTTTGAAAGCACTGGTGAAGCCCGTCTCATGCATTAATTGAAAGAACAGCAGCCTTTCACTACTCCCTGCCGTTGTTCTCCAGCTCCTGAAACAGGGAACAAATAACTACCTTCTCCATGCTACGTAGCTGCTCAGCTCCAGCTCCTGTAAGAGTTTGCTTAGGTATGGACAAACTGCTTCAACTTTCTTCCCCAAACAGACTAACGGATAGACAAAGCTCTGGTTAAGTGAAATATTCACTTTGTTGCAAAGAAACTGAATATAAAAAATAACTTAAGCATCCTCAGTGTTTGCACGTCACGGCATTGCACAGAAAGGTTTCTGCAAAGAGTTGGCAAACACTCAATCTCTCCATGCCCAGCTGACTCTTTGTGGGCTACACTCCTCACAGAGCAGAACAAAAACACCAACATCCACCCGCAAAACAGCAGTGGCAGAGTATGTCAATAAAATGAAAATACTTGACAATGAGGCAGCTGAACCTGTGTCAGCTATTGCGCTTAGAAGAGAGAAAAACGCTCTTTGTAGGCTTGGCTCTAACAGTAGATATAACTTCATCTGCTCATGTAGAGTGATAACACTGTTTTGGTTTTTTTCCTCTCACACCTTGCATTGATTTCAGTGATACATGCGTGATTAATACTCCTGCCCTATTTTGTATCAGGAACAATCTGTTAAGATGTGGATCTCCGTTCATCTTGCTGGGCTAATTTTGAAAATAAAATAGAGTTTATAGGGCACTCTCACTTCTTATCTAGCCAGACGTACTTCAAAAGTGTGAGTTTTGGAGCTGGTTGATTTTTTTTCTTTTTTTTCATTTGTATTAAAAAGGCATCTTTCCCAAAGTATAAGAGAGACAAAAACAACTATGATACCCAAAATGTTGCTAAAGCATCCTTAGATATGCAGAGCTATTGCTTATTGCAACTGTATGATAAACATAATTATAATGAAGGTGTCTTAGGCAAATCCTAAGGACTAAGTAGAGTTGCAGCCTTATGCTATGCCTGAATTCTACACTGTAATTTCCCTGTTGCTTGTTATAAAACAAAAAATGAATACCTATCAGCAGTATTGCTAAGGAAAGGCAAAATCCACCCACAGTACACAGATGTCACCGCAGTCAAAATATACTTTTAAATATTCCAAATACATTCTGCTCCTGAACAGTCTGAACAGACCTGACCAGAACTAATCACATTCGTTATCATGACAAAAAGAAACAACGTACCCTGAAATTACGCACATTTGGACACAGACGCTCAACTTGAATTAGCTTCTTGCACTGGCAAAAATAATTTTAAATACTATTTCTCTGGTAAACACATGAAGTGAGAATTTAACATTTTCTCATTCCCAGGTGAGACTTTAACATTTTTTAAACTGCTAGCTAACTGTACGGTGCTTTGTTCTGAAAAGCTTAAATGGTATACCTTACATATAAATGACAGAGAAAATAGTTGCTTTTTTACTTTTGAGTGAATATACATTCTATAAAGATGATTCACTTCAAGTATTATTTATTTCTTAATATATCAAGCAACCTTGAGTATGAGAGACTTACACAGTAAAGCCTTCTTCCCTGAGTTAGGCTGTGCCTTGCTTAGCTCTCAGTGAAAGGAGCCAGCCGCCTTATCCAGAGAAAACAGGAGGAAGGACCAAGTTTCATTTTTCCCAAATAAAACAGTAACCAACATGGCGACTGGCCAAAAACAAGGAACCACATAGACTGGGACTTCTTCTAAGAGGACAGTAAGGACACATCTGTATTTTTGCTTTAGCCTGGATCAGAAATGTGCTTTTGAAGCAAATCTTCATAACTTGCTAAATAAATATGCTGAAAATTAATCTCTTCATTTAATTTATAGCGTTTCTTGAAATATTTTAATCGTACAGCATATTTATGCATAATTCACTAAAAAAGAGGGTATTATGCATATTACTTAACATTTACACATTCAGAGACAATGTATGGACCGATCCTAGACAGAAGTTCCCCTATTTTGTATGTTGTAGCACAGATTTTACTATTTGATTGCCTGCAGCTGACCTCCAGAATTCAAGCAATCCCGCTCCTTCCGTCTGCCCTGCAGTAAAAACCTCCCAGACAAAATAAACATGTCTTTTTGAATTCCATCTGATCACAGGGTAGTTTGTAAAAAGCTTGTTACAAAGAAAAGCATATTACTCAAGATTTAAAATCATTTTGTCTGACAATTATGAAGGAAGATTCACTATTTATGGACTCATTCTTTTGATGACTCATGCACTCCCTCAGCCTGGAACTGGACACTCTTGGAGAAAGAATATTGGCCTAGAAACAGCACTTGTCTGATTTGAGGGTCCCAACTTATGTTTTCCCATATTTATTTCTTAAGATTAGATTAGATTTATGCTAAAATGAGCATTCCAGAATGGATGACGAGAAAAGTGGTTTATCTATTCCTAGAGCAAAAGTTAATTTGACTAACAGCAGCTTATGTTTTGTCCTTATTGAAAAAAGGATTTTACATTGAATGGTTAGTAGTGTGCACAATATATATAAATTGTTGCCTTAACATTACATTTGGAAATTACTGGTAAATCACTGTTAGTAAATTGAAATTAAAAAAAATGGTCTCTGCTTTGTTTCCATTATTGTAAGTGCTAATAAGTTGTAAAAGTAGCAACACACATCTTTCACACTGAAGTCAACACTCACTGTATGTAATACTTTCTTTTCAACTATCACGAGAACTTGGAGTCCAAGCTCTCCTTTACCTCACAAATAGCTGAGATAGGAAAATGAGAAATCTTATCTGGCGGTAGCTTCATAAACAAGTTATAAAACATCAAAAATGTAACTTTGGACTTGTACGTTACTTCAAAGACAGAGGGATTTTGACAATACCAAAACCTGCAGCACTACAGTCAGCATCCATGTGGATCATATGGTTCTTCCTGCACAAACCGTGAGACTCCACAGGATCCTCTCAGTTCCTCTCAGCAATACATAGATTGTGGTATAATGCTGGTCTGTCTTCAATTTTTCTTCTCACTGCCCTCCCTCTTTCTAATTGCTGCCTCCTCTTCTGTCTCCCTGCCTCTTCCCTCAGGCTATCACCATCCCTTCACTACCCGTTGTGAGCTCCAAAAATGCTACCTAGGGTGTATGATACCAAAAATTTATGACTTTACCTTCTACCTCACTTCATATGCCAGCTTCTCTAGAAAACTATGCTTCACTCTTCAGAAAACATTAGCCTAAAATATCCTTGCCTACTACAGTTTTCTACTGTGAATTAAAGTATAGTTATTCTAGGTGTTAGGATGACCCTTGCTTTCCTGGGTCAGTTTACTAAAGCTACTCTGTAATCACAAATAAAACTTAAATAGTAGATTGGACCTGTTTTTCATTTGAAGTATCCCTCCATTCCTTTTGTATTTCATGAAGAAAACTCAAAGACAGCACTTAAGTCTTACACAATAACAAAAGCATTTGGATTATTTGAGGTCAGCTAATTGATTAGACAATTCATACAAAATGTGATGAAAATTTTTTGCAGAACAAGGAATGATTAAATGAGAGTCAAAAAGCCAGAGACACCAAGGAACATTTTAAAATATTGTAGTTTTTGTCATAAAGGGCAAAATAAGACAAAGACATTTAAGTTCTCTGACTAATTGTGCCATGTATCAGGGAAAGTGGGCACCCAGATTTGCAGAAAGACTGAGCAGCAGCTCAGCATTTTTGTTTGGAGGAAAATAAGTTCATTCCCCTACAGTCATACTCTTTTGCATGCCAAGATTCTAACAAGCCCATGCACATTAATTACATTCTCACGCCCCAAAGGCAATGTTGTCTGAAGCTGTCCGGTTTTCGGTCATTTCATAAACCTTCAGAGACTGCAGTTTTCCAAATGGATTTCAGGACTTCAATATTAAAGTTACTTAAATAGTAACTAATCCAACAGGCCTTAGTTTTAAAAATGGAGAAATAAACTTTTCTAAGCAAGAATTGATAGCACATAATTCTTGCTGTACACTGTCCAGGCAATACTTCACAGATTAGTTATGTCTGATCTTCTACACTGGGGAGAACTTTTGTCCTCAGGAGCCTAGTACTAGAAATGGCATCTCATGATCCAAGGTTTTTTATTTTGTTTAAATTTGTCTTACGGTTAAAATCTGATATTTGAAATTGAGAGGAATCTGTAAGGCAAAAGGCCTAGCTTGATTAACATACTTCATAATTGCAGGAAATGTTTCTCGACCCTTAGTTGACTCAAAATTTTTTCTCATGATTTTTTAGCAGCATGATCTACTTCCCTAATGAATCATTCAGAATGAATGAGAAAAGATCTGCATACTTGGAAATAGCAACAGAACCTTGCAATCATTTTGAAATCCTCCATATATTAAATAGCTTTATATTTTCAAAACAAGCTCCAGATGTGTAAAAGAATGACACTTGATTTGTGTTAGGCCTAAAAGATCATTTGCCTTTTTCTTCTGGCCTTGCAGCACTTCAGTTTGCTGTCATTTTGCTCTAATTCTTCTAATCGAAAGGAGACACACTGGGAAATGTTCTCATCATCTCGTCTTTGGCATCTCACTTACATGAGTGGTAGTACAGCCTCCCAGACAGTCAGTGAAACCTCCAGAGTGCAGTTCAGAGTGTGTAAATTAGATGCTAAATGTCAGAATGTATGAAGACCCTCTTAAAGAAGCATCTTAAGAAGTCATTCCAATAAAGCATCGGCTTCAAAAAGAAGACGAGTGACTCAGATTTGAGCAGAAAACACATAAAATGTTCAACACATCCTCAGTAATGCAGATAAAAATAACGCTACCCAAAATTCTTTCCCCTGCCCACAATTTAGTAGCTCATGACTCAACTGCAGATCTCATAACACAGAACATAGTTTCACAGTCACACTGGACTTACCATTTAATTTATTAATTTAGAAGTACCATATTTTTTTTCACATGCATTATGTAGTTGATGTATGTATGACAGCTCTTATTTATCAGCAGCTAACAAATGTACTCAGCTACTCTTGATGGGGAATATTCTTTTAGGCAGACTTTGTATCAGGGAGGATCCATAGTTCCAACACTACCACACCCAGCAAAGGTCACCATGTAGGAGTAAAATTAATAGAAAAGGTCAAATTGTTCAACAGCATTATGAAGTAACATTGTTAGAGTCAGGAAGAAATCTTGTGATTATTTATCAACACCATCAGCTGTAGAACAAAGAGCTGAACATAAACCAGGAAAAAAAAATTTACTCATTAAAAAGGGAACTCATTTACTCATTTAAAAAGTAGTTCTAAAGAAAAGTCAGAGAAGGTAATCAACGATAGATATGACAAAATGATTTTAAACATTACAAAAAAAGCACAATATTGCACAGTATTCTGTATGAAGATGAATGCAAATATTTCAGACCAGAGTATCACACTGGAATGCGTATGGCAAGATTGGTTTTAGACACATAGGTTAAATGTGAGGACGTCTACATTGCTAAGACTAAAGACACTCAGATAAATGTAAATAACTTCCTTGTACTTTGTGTTCTTTAAACAATCAGCAAAATAGTTCAATTAAAATGTTAAACAATGCTTTTCAGCACAGAAATACTTATGTTGCAAGTATGAATGCTAAAAGACACCCTAGAGTCTTTCTATGCACCGTGAGCAAATCTGGTATTTACTTTTCCCAAGTTCAACCTGTTTTATTTCAATAAGATGCCCCGAAATATTTTTATAATTATTTCCATTGCATATAAACATAATCTCCTGGTATTAGTAAATTAGCTTGGCTAAATATAGCAAGGAGCACTCATGTTTTATGGGGCATTTTCTTTGGTATGCAGCTAATATAAATAAAATAAGCGGAGAGAAGCTGGCAGTGCTCCACTGACATTACATCACTTTTCCTTAATAGGAAACCTCTCTGCAACTTAACATCTTGCTTTAAACACTCAGAAGTGTCCACAAAGTCTTCAGTGAGGATCATCATATAAGGCCAGTAGTTAGCTGCAGAGGACTAGAACAGAGCTGGAACTCCTAGTACACCATCAAAAAGAGAACCTCTGATAAAAACCACCTTTAAATTGTCACCAACTGCAGGACAAGAGAGATGCATAATCTCTAAGAAAAGACACGTGTGACATGTACATAATTCCAGTAAAAAGCAAGGGATGAAGTTCTAAGTCCACTTACTTTATTTCAGTAGACTTGGGATTTCCTCTAGGAACCTTAGAAAGCTACAATTAAAAAGAGAGGCCTTAATCCGCTGGTCAAAAGCGGGCACCATGGTTTTATTTGCTGCTTGCTCTTTGTGATCCAAAGACAAATCCTCTATTTTACAGTACCACCAGTACTGTCCCTTATCTCTAGTATGACACTATTTTGAAGGAATTAGATTATTGTAAAATATGATACTCATTTACTAAGAGCCAGATGTCACCATCCATATATATGCTGAGCTTTTCACCACAAACGATAGGACTCCTTGATTGTACACAATAAAAATAAATTAAATGTGCAGCCAACCCCAGTGGAGCCACAAGTTTTTTTCTGAGAAAAAGACAGTCCTTGTACTCAATGTTTTGCATCCATTACAGAGATTACTTTTCATTTCTCAGTATATGACACAAACAATAAAGCCTAGCAATCAATGTAGTACAAGAAGAATAAAAGCTCCCAGAGGACTTTACATTCATGCTGTAATTAATGTAAACATAAATTTCAGTTATTGTATTTCTAATGTGTAATTGCTGAGCAATAATCCAAGTCCTGCTTCAAGCCTGTATGCAGTATTTGCTGGCATGGAATTTTATTGAGAGCATAATTTATTTAGGCACTGTCATACACACACACAGACACAAAAATCTATTTACCACAGTACAAAAAGTCAGGATAGGTCATTTTCTCCTCTGCTTTTTCCAAAAAACTTTGAGAGGAGTTCACCGAGTGGGTCCTACTGCTTTTAGTTGCAGCTGTGCAACATACAATCTTTGTAAATATACAGTAAGTGTTGCCATGTTTACATCAGTGACTCTCAAGAAAGAAAATGCTAATCAAGTAAGGTATGCAGCAAATAACTGTAAGATGGAGTGCACTGAATACCACTGTGAATCACGTGACCTTCTGATACCATGGATCCTCTGTCCCCCTTACTCAGCAAAACATTCCCCAATACTTCCATGTGTCCTTCCATGCTCTTTCACACCCAGTTGTGATGGCACAACAGTTTAGGATCCTTACAGCAGAAGGGGCAAGTAAGTTAAAGGTTGAAAGTAACCCTAGAATTTGAGTGGACTGGTGGTTTTGTTTGTTGGTTGGGTTTTTTTGTGGTTTTGGTTTGGGCCCTTGGGGTGGTGGTTGTTTGTTTGCTTATTTGTTTTTTTAAAAACTTGGATTCGTTCTCCACTTCAGATTAAAGAGCAACCACCCAAAGGGTTCTGCAGGTGCAAAAGAAGGCACTGGTTGTCCAAGAACAAGCACCCGAGAGCTGAACATCCCACAGCTCACACTGCCTACCTTCCAAGGTAGGGTTTGTGAAGCCATACCTTTAGTTTTTTAATCATGAAGGATAAATAAGAAGTTCTATATCCACTTTACTTCTGAATTGGCAGCATCTGATGATCTTTATGTCTTAATTCACACATACATTTTTAATTCAACTGCCCTAAAATTAACCAAATCCTTAATGGGAGTATAGCCAGAGTTTAGACTACAACAGAAAAAGTGATTTTAAACTGGTTAGTGCTCACAATGAATAATTGGAGCACATTTCCCCTCCAGCACTGTAACTATCTAAAGACTTCAAATGGAGGGTATCCGTGCAACATTAACACACACTCTCCAAGTACATAGTACAGGCCTTCCTTTCACTAAAAATGAAGACATGTAACTTAGGACTTGATTTCCTGAATGGCAAAGGTATAAATAACAATATTCACTTGACCAGTTTCATCTTTGTATACTTTTGTTGATCTGCAAATTGGCTACTTAGTAAATAATTTGGTTTTCTTTATTCTAAAACTACGTGCAGAATTATTACCATCAGCAAATGCTCATTTTCTAAAACATCATTTTAGTGGTGGCTTCAATTAATGCCTAGTCTTCAGAAAGGCCAAGGAAAGCAGAGGAATTAAGTTATACTCTAACTACAGTTTTAAATAATATGGCAGCTATATTTACATAGCATTAATCAAATCTTAGTTCCAACAAAACTTCACCAAAACCTGCTGATTAGATAACATGATTCCTGCTAAATAAGTTATAATTCTTCATTAAGTTTCAACTATTGTATTGTGCTTCACTGTCATCTTGGAAACAGAGAAAACATCTGTTAAAATGAGCTGTAACACAAAATTCAACTGCGAGTCTCTCACTCATCCATCCCAGCACTATTATTATGCAAATTAGCCTACCATATAGAACAGCCACAAGAGGAACTGATAAGCTAGCCGGGCAGGTACATGTTGAAACTATCATCTTTTTGTTTTATCACAGAAAAACACGTTGCAACAGCTTTCCAAACTTGTGTAAATGAATTCAGGAATTCAAAGCTGTAGCCTGTGTGTTCAGGCACAAAGATATTGAATTGAAATTAATGGGAGCAACAGTGACAAGTAGCTCTGAAAATCGGGGAATTTTTGTATGAATTAAGTTTAATTCAAACAAATTTGAAAATTTACATTTAATATTTCATCCGTGTATTATAATAATCTATTGCAAATTTTAGGTTGTGATTTAGGAGTAATTTTTTATGGTGAATTAAGTATCTCAGTAATTAACCATTTAAATAGCACAGAAATAGTTGGAGATACAAAGGTTTCATTTAAATGGCACAGAAATAGTTGGAGATACAAAGGTTTCATAACCAGGTTCCCAGTGAAGACCAATCAGTAGTGACAGAAATGGAAAACACCTCATTATAGAATATGGGAGTATGATTGAAGTGAGTCAGTCTCCACTCTCTTACCAGAAAAGCTGTCACAAAGTGTACATATACTACCTTTAATCTCAACCTTTATTAGCAAATTTAAGCGGTGAAAACACAGAAACATTCATGCCTGGAAGATGTCCCTATATGGAAGGGAGATTTTTTTGGTGGATGTTAACTCAGTGTCTTTCATGGCACACTAGAGTCTTTTCCAAGATTTAATTAAATATTCAGATCACGGGGAACACTTACCAAGGTATACAGATCCAGGTAATTTAAACAACAGTGGTGAATGACATCACTTGCTTCAAAAATTGGAATAGAAAAACTTTCCTATTTAAGGGTATGGCAGAACTCACGCCACGCTGTCTTCCATTGTATTTTGAAGTTATGAACAAAACAGAGCATTAGTTTTCTTTATTCTTGACAAAGTACCTTTGCATTGAGATGGTGTTGTAGAAGATACCTAGACAGCATTTCTCAAGTTTACTACCTGATTCCCAGAATAAAAGAGTTAAACAAATCACTTCAGCTATTTGAAGATACAGCTTCGTTATCTGCAGAGCAAAGTGTTAACATTACTAACACTACTATAGTATTTGTTTTTCGTAAACTACACAAATGCCATGAGCAGGTGTACTTGGCCGCATGTTTTACAGACTCGTCCCCCAATGATGTAACCTGGGGATCTGTAAGAATGTACCACAGCTGCTTCAGCTCACGTGGATTTCTCCCAAATAAAAACAGGGCAAACTCCAGGCTTGTTTGAATGTCCACCAGCTCTTGAGACTCAGCACCATGGGTTACACTCTGCCGTGCATTTGTGCTACATAATGCAGGCACCAACAATGACATCATGTATTAATGTACTACAAGTTCTCATAACATCAGTAGAATTTGTTCATAGTACTGCCATTGAATGAAAAAGTGTTACAATATTGCCCAGTTTTCTTCTAAGAATAACTTTTTTATATATATATATATATATATATATATATAAAAACTTGTATCCTTACTCTGGAGGCCTTCCCTCCAGTCTTCAAGTTTTCCTCAAGTCTCTGATACAGAACTTTGTATCATTACCTAATTCATCAAAGGGAAAAGAAAACACTGTTCTCCCAGTGAATAACTTCTTTTGCTAAATGAGCATGGAAAAGGCAATAATATGCAACTTGGAAAGATCCATGCAAGTTTGTAATAGTTCCAATTTCAGGTACTATTAACATATTATAGAATCTTTTAGAGTTCACACTGTCTAAACTTGCTTTGTTATCACTACTTAATAATTTGACTGCCTGAGCTAAAAGAAAAGCCACAAAGATAGCAATTCTTCCCAGTACAGGGAATCGTAGAAAAATTAATAATTTTAAATTTACATGAATCCTGTGTTGCAAAACTAGCATAAGAAGGCTGCAAGTCAAAATAAATTAACTCTTGAGAAAGCTAACACAATGAAGCCTCAGAAGAAACTGTACCAATATCAGGGAATACCAGTTTTAAATGTCTAGAAATATTATATAAATCAGAAGGTATCTCCTTCAACACCAGCTAAGTACCACTTAGTTAACAACCACTTGTACTAATTTTCTGCCCTAGTTTTAGCCTATGGTACTACAGTTTAGAAATTTTTGCCTTTTTCCTCTGTTTCAGACTAGGAAATTAGAGACGAAGGAATCAGTTGAGCTGGTCTATAGGCAGAAGTCTACCAGAAGGGATAATCCTACCAGGTACTCCAAACTGCTTACGTGTACACACTTATTCTGGAACGGAAACAGCCAGTTTTAAAGCTAATGAGGTATAACTAATTAAACTTGACACTTTCTAGAGACAACTTGTATGACTTTGTGTTATTCCCACCCATAGCCAGACTTTGATACACCCTGAAGGTGATGTACAACACTACCATTTCCGACTGCTTATATTTCAGTTTTTAGGCCAGTGTGTAAATTAATCAACAACAAGAAATGTAATCCTAGTTGTACTGGGAACAAAAAATCCAAACATACCACAGATAAATCTCAAGAGTTTGCACCTCAATGAGAATTTCATCAGAAAAGCGATTATTCAAAAACACTGGACAATATATACTATTATCCCAGCAAAACTACTAACATTTTCTGAAAAAAAAAGGCACTGCAATTGTTTCACTAAACCAAAAACATGATCGTTTAAACGGATGCTCTTGTCCCCACAACACATCAATCTGCGCATCAATGTGCAATATTCATGTGATGGGAATCTGTACAATGGAAGACAGATAACAGGAATACTAGGCACAGTTGGCAATTTACAGGAGAACCAATTGATGTGGTACTGAATGCATACATCCAAGAGCATCCAAGGAAAACTCTGAAACACTGAACTGCTGCTCAGACTGATTAGGGAAATAAATTTTTCACAGAATCACAGAATCGCCTAGGTTGGAAGGGACCTTTAAGATCCTCTAGAGAAAAAAAGAAAAAGAAAAAGAAAAAAAAGAAACAACCCCCACACACCAAACAAAACACACATGCCAACACTAAACCATATTCCCGAGCACCATGTCAATTCGTTTTCTGAATATCTCCAGGGATGGTGCCTCAACCACTTCTCTGGGCAGCCCATTCCAATGCTGGATAACCCTTTCATTGTAAAAATTTTTCCTAATATCCAACCTGAACCTCCCCTGGCACAACTTGAGGCCATTTCCCCTTGTCCTGTAACCTGTAACTTGGGAGAAGAAACAGACCCCCGCCTCTCCACAGCCTCCTTTCAGGGAGCGCGATATGGTCTCCCCTCAGCCTCCTTTTCTCCAGACTGAACAACCCCAGCTCCCTCAGTCTCTCCTCATAAGACTTACTCTCCAGACCCCTCACGACCTACGTTGCCCTCTGGACCCGCTCCAGCACCTCAATGTCTTTTTTGTGGTAAGGGGCCCAAAACTGGACACAGTACTCGAGGTGAGGCCTCACCAGTGCCGAGTACATGGAATGATCACCTCTCGGGTCCTACTCACCACGCTGTTCCTGATACAGGCCAGGATACCATTGGCCTTCTTGGCCACCTGGGCACACTGCTGGCTCACGTTCAGCTGACAGTCGACCAACACCCCCAGGTCCTTTTCTGCCAGGCAGCTCTCCAGACACTCTGCCCCAGCCTGTAGCGCTGCAGGGGGTTGTTGTGACCCAAGTGCAGGACCCGGCACTTGGCCTTAATTGAAACTCATCCTGTTGGTCTCAGCCCATCGACCCAGCCTGTCCAGATCCCTCTGCAAGGCCTTTCTACCCTCCAGCAGGTCGACACTGCCACCCAGCTTGGTGTCGTCTGCAAACTTACTGAGGGTGCACTCAATCCCCTCATCCAGATCATTGATAAAGGTGTTAAAGAGAACGGGTCCCAGTACCGAGCCCTGTGGGACACCACTCGTGACCGGCCACCAACTAGATTTGACTCCATTCACCACCACTCTCTGGGCCCAGCCTCCAGCCAGTTTTTAACCCAGCAGAGGGTATTCCCATCCAAGCCATGAGCAGCCAGTTTCTCCAGGAAGATACTGTGGGTCACTGTATCAAAGGCCTTACTAAAGTCCAGGTAAACAACATCCACAGCCTTTCCTTCATCTACCAAGCGGGTCACTTCGTCATAGAAGGTAACCTCACACATGTCTCACATCTTCTGAAAAACCCTTTTACCACCTCTTTCCTTTCCTTTCTGCAGCATGCTGCAGTTACCTCTACCAACTATGAAACACATTTGAAACCTTCAATTACTCTACAAACTTTGACAGTGGTCAGTGGTTTTAGCAAACCCTAAATTTTCCAAAATGGAGGGTGGTTAATTGAGACACTAATCATATTGGTAGCCTGCTTCCTTTTTAAGTGACTCTTGTCAAAGGACATTTTCAATTTCATGCAAAGCAGTAGACAACCTATAACAAAAGTCATGAGAAATTTGAGGTAATTAAGTAGAGGAAGGATTTGAGAATAAACTCAACAGCCAACACAAAGATTAACATCAGAAATCTTGATAGCAGATTTCTGTGGTTCTTCCTCTATTATGATAAAGACCATGAACGATGACAGAGAGACAATTTCCCTAACTCAGAAGCACATTAAGTATCATTTAGTTATGGTTTTGTGAAGAATTTAATCTTTTGGACAAGGTGCTTCTGTCTTGTATCACTCTCTGTATGAGGCGCTGGCATTTTTTAAACATTTCCACTAATTAAAAATGTACTATTCACATTTTTACAAATGTCTCCCAAACAACCCACTTTCACTCTAATTAGTTAATCCTCTATTCCTCTGCACAACCAACTTTGATTTGCCAGTACTGGAAATCCTGGCAGACATACCAAACCTTTTGGAAGAAGGGAGGATACTTAGTAAAAATATCAGGCATCCCAGAGCTTTGTATGTTCACACAAATTCACTCAACCTCCCCAAACTTTCATCTCCTACAGACCAGCTTCCTGCTTAAATGCATTCCAATTCTATTCTGCTCTGCTCTTTATCAATGAGCGCGTTACTTCAAATATTAGCATTGCAAACAGCTCCTCTAATTTAGTACTCGGACAAGAATTCACTCAGTAAACAGGGCCTGTCTTTTGCATTTGTAGGCATTAGTGCTTAAAGCACAAACATCTATCTTCTTAATCCAAAAAAGGACATAATGTGAACACTGTGTTTTAGTTGCAAAACGATAATTAGCCCAGTGGCCCACAGAGCTCTTTTGTAATTCTTTTTAATTAACTGTCCCTAGGTCACTCCTCTTTTCTAGTTACAGTCTACCCCCAAAAAAGTCAAAAGTTTGTACCCAATAGGAATGTTAACTTTACAAAGTTACAGAAGTACTACAGAACAGTCCTTAAAGAGTGTTCTAAGTGAGGATGAAACAGCCTTGCCTGGCAGTTTGTAGGAGGAGCAGACTGCAGTCAGAAGAGGATGAAACCAAAAGTACCTTATTGCCTTTTACTAAAACAGCATGCTAAATCTAGTGTTAAAAAATCAATACTTTCTCTGAACCAAACATTTCACCACACAAAAAGCCATGCCCATAGATAATAAACCGATCCTTGTAAGAAATGTAGGAATGGCTTGCTTCATCTCAAGATATGCATGGCAAAAGAACCTGAAACTAATTTATAATTATAACATTTGTGCTCACATGTTAATGCTCTGATTTATTACTGCAGTCTGTAACAACCAGAACATCCCCTACTCCTGTGTGTGTTTCTGGGGCCTGAATCTCTCTGTATTTCTGTGAACCTGCAGAATCCCTGCCGTTGTTTGTTTGTGAGAAGAAAACTTCCAGTGAGGTATCGCAGGGCAGCTGGATATGCTGAAGCAAAGACTGGCAATCACAAAACCCTTCTCCTTTAAAATGACAGCCTGTGCTCCAGAAAGCATCCCTCCTTAAAAGATTCCTCAGAGTTGAAATCGGGTCCTTGATCTTGGGCGAACTGCGATGCATGTGGTCAGCACTGAGCTTCACCATCCTGGGAATGGTTCCACCATCCACTGCTCCGTGCACCACATGACGCGTCTTTGACATCAAGACTAGATTACTGCAATATGTTCCAGCCAGGGCTGCAGGGAAGGCTCATGTGTTGCTTGCAGCTGGTTGCTGACGGCAGCCCTACAATTGGTGGGAGAGCAAGGGAAACGTGGCACAGAAATCCTGATTTCTGAGTCTTCTGCTCATTTTTCTGGGTATTTCATATGATTCAGATAAATGCCATTATTCACATTAATTGGCTCTATATACCTATCCATTAGCATGACCACTAGCATTTGAAGGGATGGGGACACGGGAACCTAGAGTTTTAGAATCAGTTGTATAATTTTTATTTCTAGAATCTCAGAAACACTTGAAGACACTGTGTTTTATGGGCCACAGACAACCACAGAATAAACCTCAGAGTCAGCAGCTGGAAGTTTATTCTTTGTTTGAGAAAATGTTGACATATTGTTTTGGTTTTAAGTTAATAGGCCATCTATGGGGACAAATGTACATGCAACACTCATCTAATCTAGTTGCATGTATGTAAAAGAATAAAGTTTTCCCTGAAAGCTCTGTGTCCTGTGATCACAAATGTTCCTGAAATACAACTGATATTAAAAATATTTTTCTTCTTTTTAAAAAAGAAAGAAGACATTTAGACGGTATCTTAATACAAAGAAGAAAATGGAAGCAATAATTTTCCAGAAATTCCTGACTAACAACTTAAGAAAATGTTGAGCAGTTAATAACCTCTAAATCTCTAGCAGAAACTCCAAAAGCCACTAAAGATAAAAGAATGGAAACCACATGTAACATCCTAGAGACTCATAAGACAACATAATGTACTTTCAATATAGTTTGAACTTCCGTCGTCTCACTTTATAAATCGGATTTCGTATGTCTACAGAAACTGATAGAAGAGGTGTCTCTCTTTTTTATGTTACATACAGATCTCCAGATTTTTATAAAGATAGAAAAAATACAAAGATTTATAGAAAATCAAGATTTCCTCCCTAGAACATAGTCAAGCGTATGGCAAACTATTTACTGCCTTAAAAAAGAGGCTACAACATGTTATACACGAAAGAGTAATACATGATTTGGGGAGGACGTTGAACCTAGGAGTGTGAGAATTACCACGGATATATGAAAATTGTCACGTAGCTTTAGAAACAGAAAAGCAATAAAATTTGGCCATGTCAGATGAGGAAACATGTCTGTTGCAGAAAAGAAAACACAAAAGTCTGACGACTCATGGAAAAGATTCTGTAGTTTATAGAGCCAAATACACAGTCTGGTGGCTTGTCAGTTGAGTAATACTGATGGACACTTCTGAAGCCCAGGTACTCCTCTAATGAAAATGTCTGAAAGTCATTTGTAGCTACACACTAATGCCTCTGCCAGTATGGATATCAATACTCCCTTTAAATTTTCATTACATAATTCTGGTTTAGGAACCTCGGATTTGCACAGAACTAAATGGCACCATCTTGCAAAAGACCCACCATCAGTAATGCAATACCAAGTAACTCACGCTTTCATTTCATTCCCTAAAAGTTTTGACAGGAAACAGAGATCACACACAAATACAGACTGCATGAAGATACCCCATCCACAAAATATTATGACCACCTCCGGGGTTTTCAAAGCCTCACTTGTACTAAAAAATTCACTAGATCTTTGGTCACCACAAAATACAGCCATAAATCAGGGTGCCCTCCCGAAACCTTCTAACACTGAAAAGAAAGGCTTTATATATCAGAGCCAAAATAAGTATAGCGAGGGGCTGGAAGAAATACAGCACCACTGGGTTTCTGCGCAAGGAAACTCTCCTTTCATTTGTGCAAAACTTTCTATGTTGCCTTGGTGAATCTGCTTCACTAGCCAAAGTCGGCTATTAAAATTGTTTTGCACTTTAATAGCTGCTTTAAACAAATCATCCCCATGAGTCAGATACAGATTTTTACTTATGCTCTGTGTGGATCCACACACACGTATATATATTCACACACCATTAGATATATATATGGACACAGAAACAGACTTGCATTATCTCCTCTCATAAAAAAAATAATTGCATTATCTGTTCTTTGAAGCCAGAAACATACATTTTACACACATCTGCATGTACGCACACACATAGTGTTTCAAACAGAAATGAAAAATGATTCCGTTTCTAGTGACTATGTTCATACTGTCATTCATTCAGCCTATTCAGAAGAGTGAATTCAGCCATGGAATAAAAATTTAAAAAGATGACAAAATCCAGCTACAGAAGTAACATAATGATCCTTTTTTAATGATAAGTCTTCCAAGTTGTGAGTAAAGGGCAAAAATGGGTAGGAGCAAGCCCAGCTTAAAGCTCAGCCTAAAACCAGCAGGTTGGCTCTCCTGAGAAAAGTTGCTGTAACACATGCAGGTCTTGATTTAAACCAGCTTTCTGTATTCAGTGTGGCTGGAGAACTGGGGTCACACTTTTTAAACGATTGTGTAGCAGAAGAAGCACACAAAAAAATAAAATTCAAAACATTCCATACACTTCTCCTATTTACCAGACCCCATGCAGGAACTCCTAATGACGTTTCTCCAGCCCACCAGATACTGCCTGCATTCATTTCTTGCTTTCTGAAGTGGATCCTTTTTCATCATAGCAGAGGAATTCTTTTTAAATTAAAATTTAAAAATTAAATCCAGCTGACTGAATCTCCGTCTAAATTCAATGCTTTTAAAGCAAAGTTCAGTCATTTTCTTGCAAATGCAAAGATTAAAACAATCCCACCCAAGATCATAAAAGCAGTAAGTTAAATACTGATGTTGTAAACCAACTCCCTATGTTTTCCCATCATTTACATGCGCACCTCAGGTGCTGTTTTGCCCTATTGGGTACAAGATCAAGAATTTGATGGGGTTAGTTGGTTGGTATAAATGTTAACATTACTAAAACAGACTTTTGTGTGTTAATCTATTTTTACATTTTAGCCTGGAAAATAAAATGTAACCATGCTGCCAATGAAAACCAAAAAAATCTTTTCCTGTACATTTCTGCTGGCTGACACATGTCTGCAAATAATTGTCTTTCTCTAGAAAGCCTTCACTTTACACCAATCCAAAAGGACAAGTGAGACATGTGCCATCTTAGGAACATTTACCAAAACTTGGATACTTCAGCAATGCATATAAATGCATATAAATAGCAGCTCCTGACACAGAGACTCAGGTCTTCAACCAAATAACTCTACCATGTTTTTAAGGCTGAAATATGAATTCAAGCTCACATTGTCACTTTCTGTTTGAAATACTCTATAGTGAAGCATGAGGTAAGACTGGTTTCTTCAAAAAGAAGAACTAGAAGAATTATTTTTTCCGTCTCCTATGTTTTAGATCAACACATACAATATAGACCATTGTATGAAACTGATAACGTTTCAAAGAGGAGTTTCAAGAGGAACATTTTTTGGTAATGTGAAGGAATAAAATTCCCCAGTCTTCTTTCTTAGAAGAAAGTTCTAGGAAGGACTGGAACGAACTCTGAGTAACTGCTACCAAAGGATAAACTAAATTAATCCAAGATTTCTTACTCAAATTATCCCTGGAGACATACACACGCTATGCAAACTAGGGAAAGCAGATTCAGGTTTTTCTTGGCTGATCTCATGCAGGTGCACCAGGCAGAGAAATATCGAGCAATAATTGACCCGTTGTATTTATTTATTTATATAAAAATAAATTCTGTTTATCTTAAACTCCTTGCCTTTGTGGAAAAGGAAAGCGCTGGGGAGTGCCATACACAATACGCTAATTACAATCACTTTCTGCTTCAATAAAGGAAATACAAGCTTCCTGCCTTGGCAAGGGCTAGAATGTCTCAAGCAGGTGGGAGAAGGATCATGGTAAGTGTCTAGACAGCAATGCGGAGGAAAAATATTTCCTACTTTTTCTATTCATGTACTATTCCAGAAAGTATAATTCACAGATGTAAAAGAAACTGCCTTAATTATTGGTTCTCCTTCTATGAAAATTATGATAGTATAGTAAGCATTTTTTTTTTAATTATATGAATACCAAAATGTTAAATGATCTGTAAAGCTCCAGGAAGTTCTGCCACTTGTGGTCACAAAAGACTGTCCTCTTCACTTTCTGCAGAATAAGAAGTTAAAATGAGTCTTGTGGGCATACTACAACTTGGTTAGTAATTACTCCGTATGCATTCTTCCTAATTCTTCCAAATGGATGTATTATCACTGTGAAATCGTGGCTCAGTATTGCTGTCACTGAGTGGGAGCTTCACTCCAAAGGGAACTTTATTCCTTAATCTAGCACCGAAATACTATCTGTTAAGAAAATGGGAATATTTCCAAGACAGAAGATGATTCATGAACACAAAGATCCATAGGCGTATTTCAATTAAAGAATATTCCCAGGATGAGAGGTTTCCAGTCAATAATTTTGTTTTCAGAAATATTTGGTACTATCCATTAATTAATATGTTCTAAGTAATCCTGAAATTTTTATTGGGAAAATTAAATCTTAGGGCCAGCACTCTTCTCAGGTCTGTAAAGGTCCGTTAGATCCCCAAATACTTGAAGACTCCTTTCTTGGAGAGTAAACAGCAAATGAAAAGACATATGACAATAACATAAAATATTTCATATGGAAGGTATGTAACTAATAGTGCATGTGCTTATCTTCATCTTTCAGAGTTTGTCCTCACTGCACCCCCTGCACTTCCCTTATCTACACATTTTCATCTTAGAAAGTCAGCTTTTTCAAACCAAAGGTCTTTATCTTCATGTCTGTTATGGTTTGGTACCTACCACTGTTCATAATCTACAGGAGATGATGCTATACACACAAAGAAAACATACATGACATCACATTGATTGATGCTCTACTCTGCTCCTATGCACATGGGTCCACTTTAACATTGGCATCAGTAAAATCACAAAGCAGCACTTTAAACAGAGCTGGTTGACAAATTCATTTGCTCTTTGAAGAACACAGTAATTTCCCATCAAACACATGACTTTACAAGTCAGATCAGTTTACTTTGCCCATCTGAGAACCAGGTAAGTTTAAATAAGGCGAGTCTCTCATTTTGAAGCAGAGTGATAGAAAGAAATTCTTTACAGGAGAGAAAAAATGGAATTCTCCATGTCAGTGGGCTGACCAGCATCCCGCAGGTCACTTCCAGCCAGGCCGCTCCCTTTGTTTTCCAATGCCCAAAACCCAACAGCTGAACATTACTCATCAGATTTACCACTGAGTGCTTGCAGGAGCGGAGGCATGCTGTTCTAACATAGCTAACATAGCTATTAGAAATGGCTCTTGCAGTCATACAGGCCACAAAGTGGATGACAAAGCTGCAACCCCACTCCTGTCTGTGGAGAGGTTAGACTATCATGCCCTCCACAACTGTCGCATTAGCTCAAAAAATTTTTCAGTACAGAGCAGAGAATAGTGACTTGCTTTCTGCTGCCTGGAACCCTGTATCTCGATAATTACTTTACAATAACTGCAATTGTACAAAACCAGTAATTACTGGGAGTAACACTTTGCAAAGTTTTATATGTTGCAATCATCATACAGTCTCTGCAAAGAGAAAGTAGTAGACTCAGGCTAGTCAAAAATAACAGGCCCACAATAAGAGGTGCATGAGCACCTACTATTGTCTAGCAAGATGAGCCTGGCAGGAAAATATATATATAACTGTTTTGCTCTTACATAAAAATAAAAAATAAATTAAAAAAGAATAACAATTTGAAGATAATAGAGAATTTTCTTGGAGTTCATTAAGTATGAGGACATAAAAACATGTACTTTAGAGCGGTGCTTTTTAATGGAATCCTGGTATCTCAGGCTGCTTATTGTTACTTAAATCACACTTTACAATTTCAGAACAGTTTTTCAATGGCAAAAAAAAATATTTGCTTGGCTCTCATAAAGCTACAAGAAAAGTTATGTGACATATATCTGCCAACTGCTAACAAACCTTTTCCACACATCCACCGTTCTGATTTTAGGAAAACTTCTATATCAGATTGCAGTGTATGGTAACCTGGTAAATCCCAACTTTGTGATTATAAGGTTTCATTACCTCAAAGATGAGAGAAATGTTTTTATCCAAAAGAGACACTCCTAATTCCAACAAAATCTTACCAGCATATTCCTAAGAGTTTAAAAAGTTGTAAGAACATCTGTATATTTCCTACTCAATTGTCCCAGTTTCTTTTATTCAAACTTTTATCCCTTTGACCCCATCTTTTCCCACATGGTTTCTTCTCCTGGCCAGGAAAATTAGTACCAGAATATTATTTCACAGACAGTCAGTTCTTTCAGTTTTTTTTCTCCATCCAAAAGCAGGATGCAACAGAATCTCTCTCAGAATCCTGCTCTTACAAGTATTTGCCCCCTTTTTCACAGTGAAGTGGTTTAGATGCAATCAATGGACATGGGCTGAGAGCCATTTAACTTTTTATATGTTTTTCCATCCTCTCGTTATCAGTTCTATATCTTAATCCTTCTATGTCTGGTATGCATTGTGAATCACAGACTAGCTCTGGATGCCTGGAAACTGTTGGGCTTCCTTAAGAACATCACCATAACTTTTCCCACCTCAGAACTTCGGTGTATTTTGGTGCACAGACTTGTGAGTGGACATAAAACTTTCCATACAACATGTAATACATCTTATGGAGTTAATTTCAGAAATATAAGGTTTGGTCCCAGGAATCAAGGTTTCATTTCAATACAGCCACAGAACTCTGTGGAAAAACAGTTTCTTGACCTCAAAGCCTAATGAAACATCGAATGTGTCCGCTCCTATTTTTAGATGTATGCTCTGCAGTGCCATATTCCTTAATATAAGGCTGACGAAAATGTTCCAACAGCAGACGTTGGTTTCTCTTTGATAGCCAATGCATATCTCTGCTTTCCAAGTTTCTGTAAACACATCATTATAAGGAAGGCCAGTCTTACTTTTCCCAGCCTTCTTTCTAATTATGCGCCTTCTGCCAGGAAACTTTTACTTTTTTTTTTTTTTTTTGTCTTTGCTACTAAAATTTAAACAAAGGCCTGCTACAGACTAGGAAAAGAAGAAGAAAAAAATCTCCAAAGCCATTACTGTTATAAGTTACAAAGTTACTAAGTAACACCAAATTCCTTTGAAGACTCAATGATAAACATTCGACAAAAGAAGTTAGCCAGAAGAGTACATCACTGCTAGGTCACCAAATATGTCTTCCTTACAGACTAATGAATTCCACAGGGCAAAAAGAAACCCCAGCTCAGTATTTTGCTTGATTTTGGTTTAATTTTTCTAAGAAGCCATAGTAAAGTTCTCTAAAACATCCAAGTCTCCTGTTAATACCCTTTTCATCCAGGAGTATCACAGGGCTCCTACAGAAGTCTCCTATGAAGAAGGCTGCGAAAGCACTCATATTTTACTGCTCTGTCCCGTTTAGTAACAAACTAACAACTGATTTGCAAGCCTTGAGCTACTGAGGCACACACGGCCGCTGCCGCCACACCAGCATCCTTTCTCTCTTTGCAAACGCCAAGCGGCCGGCCAAGGTCGGCACATAAAGCGCATCAGGCGAACTCGAATGCACCTACAGCCGACGTGCCAAACTCAAAGGGCAAGAAACAGTCGTGCGACCAGGAAATACTGGAAAGAAACGCGCTCAGCCCGATTCCATTACGGCACCATTTCGTTTGCCCTGACCCCTTTCCATCACCGCTTCTGCCGCGCGCTCGCCTCACCCGCAGCAAACACGTCCCGGAGGAACGGAGGGAAGCGTCCTGCCATCTTACCTCGCCGTGGGCCGTTAGCACATACCCCAGCGCGATGTTAGCGGGGAGGCGGGCGGCGGGCGGGCGGCGGGCGGCCGGCGGCGGAGCGGGCGCGGAGCGGGAGCGGCGCGGCTCCCGCAGGTACCCGGCGCTATATAGGGGCCGGGCGGCGCAGGCAGCGCGCCGTGACTCAGGGAGCCTCCGCCGGCGCGGCCCACTCCGGCGGCTTCACGTTAAGAGTCCCGCCGCCACCCCCGGGCTCCCCCGCGCCTGCGAGAGGCGGACCCTTTTCATCCAGGAGTATCACAGGGCTCCTACAGAAGTCTCCTATGAAGAAGGCTGCGAAAGCACTCATATTTTACTGCTCTGTCCCGTTTAGTAACAAACTAACAACTGATTTGCAAGCCTTGAGCTACTGAGGCACACACGGCCGCTGCCGCCACACCAGCATCCTTTCTCTCTTTGCAAACGCCAAGCGGCCGGCCAAGGTCGGCACATAAAGCGCATCAGGCGAACTCGAATGCACCTACAGCCGACGTGCCAAACTCAAAGGGCAAGAAACAGTCGTGCGACCAGGAAATACTGGAAAGAAACGCGCTCAGCCCGATTCCATTACGGCACCATTTCGTTTGCCCTGACCCCTTTCCATCACCGCTTCTGCCGCGCGCTCGCCTCACCCGCAGCAAACACGTCCCGGAGGAACGGAGGGAAGCGTCCTGCCATCTTACCTCGCCGTGGGCCGTTAGCACATACCCCAGCGCGATGTTAGCGGGGAGGCGGGCGGCGGGCGGGCGGCGGGCGGCCGGCGGCGGAGCGGGCGCGGAGCGGGAGCGGCGCGGCTCCCGCAGGTACCCGGCGCTATATAGGGGCCGGGCGGCGCAGGCAGCGCGCCGTGACTCAGGGAGCCTCCGCCGGCGCGGCCCACTCCGGCGGCTTCACGTTAAGAGTCCCGCCGCCACCCCCGGGCTCCCCCGCGCCTGCGAGAGGCGGTACCGGGCGGCTGGGAACGGCGGGGCAACGCGGGCTTCCCGCAGCGAATCGCCATCGGGATGGGCTTTCCCTCCAGCCGCAGACTAAGTCTCGATCGCTCTCCCCTCGGAGCGGCGAGAACTGGGCCTTTTTGTTACGCTTTTTGCCAAAAAAGGCCGGGGTCCCACGCTGGAAGTTCCCTGTCTGCCCTCCAGGAGCTCGGCGTCCACAGCCAGCAGAAGAGCTCGAGAGATCTCTGCTGAAGCAGCAGCAGCCGCTGCAGCTGCCAGAGAGCAGAGAAGCATCCAGCTCCTCCATGCTGCCACACAGCTGCACCAAACTGTCCCCACCAGAGTTTACATTCGTTTGCTGCGTAGGAAAAGTTTCCATGATTTCCACAACGGTTTTGTCTGCATGACAGAGTGGGTGGGATGGCTACGTGTTTTAATGCGGAACTGCGGAAGCGATGTCTCAAGTCATCTTTTAAGCTTTTTGATATTTTTCTGTTCCTTTTGAAATAACACTTACGCCACTACTTATGCCGAGTCCCTGAGTTTTCAGGTTAAACTGAATTTAGAACTTTTTTTTTTTCAGAAAAACCCTATCACTCTATTGCACACTTTAGCCATCTGCCTGATAAACAACTCCCTGTCTTCCTCACCTGTCAAAGGTTAGCATCAGAGTTCAGAGAACATTTACTGTATGTTACAAAAAGCATGCTATTTTGCAGTCTAATGATGCAAAACCATCCAGAGCACCAAACACCTACTGAAAATACATTAATTCCTGCTATATGTTCCACTAAGGGCATCATTGGGAGGTAAATAGTTCTTTTTCTTTCTTCCAGGAGGAGATGAAGACTGAAGAAGAGATTTCTGTTGCTGGTTCATACCTTTCCTACCAGAACCCACTTGGTCTAGATCCAGTGCTTTCTTACAGGTTACACGGCAACATCAGTTTCATAAGTAATCATAGAACACAACCAGTCATTAGTAACATCTACGCAAATATCTGCTTAAAGCAAGACGGACATTCTCAAAAGATACATCTATAAAACCTCTATTCTCAAGTCCATGTTTCGTCCACAGAGGTGATCAGTGGTATCACTTGAATGTTTTACAATGTGGCCAGCAAAAAGAAGCGTACGAACGTGCTGCCTTTTATCTCACTGGTACTAAACAACCTGGACAATACCTAAGAGATGTTAGGGCATCTGAAAGTAAGGGTGCTCCTCTTTCTTCTTTTAGCTCCACTTCCCAGTCAGTGTGTGTTATCATCCAGCTCTGGATGCTGGGAACCTGTTGGGCTTTTACAAGAACATCATCATAACTATTTACTTGGGGTATGAACCCCCAAGATAAACAAGATCTGGGAAATTTCATTCTAGGGTGGACGATGCAGAACAAGGTGGCACTGAAACTTCCCCTTGCTTATTCAACGCCCTTCACTCCTTTTCACCACCCAGCCCTCTGTAGGACTCAGAACTCACTCCACATCACTCAATCACTTCAGAAGGTAACAGGGAGAACAGAGGAATGCTGCCAACTAGGAAAGAGGGAGGGGGAAATAAAGCATCTCCCTATTGCTAGAACAGAGAGTGACATGCCGGGCCCTGGCAGTGAGAAGACTGGCACTGCACTGGCACTCTGTTTCCAATTCTGGTACATGAGTGTGGGGAAGAAGCATGGTAGCTCAGGCACGTGGTATCAGAGATAGCACAAAGATAAAAAGAGTATCACTCATCACTAGTCCAGTCTCTATAGGATTTTGGCTAAGTATGCTGGTCAAGGATAGTATTTTATCAAACAAGCAGAACATAATTCAGCCAGTAATAGCTGCAGGTATCTAACACACACGACACAGAACAGACTGATGTACAGTAGGAAAAGCCAATTATAGAAAAGCAGTATCTGGACTTCATGTCTCTTAACTGCACCTTCTCCTTTGTGTTTGATTGTAACAGAGTGAGTTCATATTGCAGTAAAGACAACTGAGTTCTCTGACATTTTCTTCTGTCACAGCTCTTACATTGCACATATTTTGCACATATGTTCCAGGAATTTTGGAGAAGAATTTTATGTCTATGCATGTATGCTCATGTTCACTTCACGGGGATGGAAGATGAAAGCACAAAGACAGCTTGTGCATATCAGCTTAGTTCAAGACACTTGCTTCACTGTGACTCCACAAGCATAACTGGGCACGGAAAGTGAAAATGAAGCTCAACTTACTGGGAACCAAACATGAGGCACAAAGTGAGATAAAGATCCAAAGAGAAAGGAAACAAAACCATATGCTTAACTTAAAACTTAATATGATCTGTGATTCTTTCTTGTAAACAACTTTGCCTATCATTCCAGCTCCAGGAACATTTGTTTCTAGTTTAAGGAGTTTCCAACTATATGTACAGCATGACTGGGAAACTAAAACGAGGGAAACTAAGTTACACACAAAAAGACAAATGTAATGACAATCATAAACAAAGTTTTTGGAAAAATGCAGTAAAAACCCAACAACAATTAATTTCTGTGAACTAGTAGAGGTAACGGTAAATGCCATTAGTAAAACAGGGAAACACCAAACTGGCTGAAGTCACACAAGGGGTTTCCTTGCTAGCATTCATTCAAACTTTGAGAATCTTCACAAAAAGAAGATTCGATTTTTACATCACATTGTAAATAAAATTAAATTAGTATTGCTTAAAGTATGGAAAATAAAAAGAATGACTTCAGGGAAAAAAAGCTGAAAATGCAGAGAGAAAACCTAACACAAAGTGATTACATCCCCAGCAATCTGAGTGAAAACAAATGAAGATAAAACAACTCAACAGACTTTCCTGAACTACTACAGAATAATTTGCAGTACCAAACGCAACCTTTTTGCTTGCAGTGTATCTTCAGTGAAGGAAGTGTATTTTAATAGCGTATACATAATCATCCACAACAGCTAGTTTCCAGTTGCCATTATACTACAAATAACAACATGCTTCTATTCCCTTTCCTCTATTTCCCTACTTGTTTTTTCTTCATTATGGTATGCAAAATTTTAGCTAGTGAATAACAAAGACATTAAAAGCTACACTGGAGTGTGCAGTTCTGATTATGCTAGTTAAGACCAGATCTCTCAAATTTTTAAAATCAAAACAGGATGTTTTTCAAAAAGAAAACAAAAAAGAACAACCACTAGAAAATTCTGAGGTCCAACAAGAAGTTGTGATTGAGATTCAAATGGTCTTTTCTCCATGGGGGAGACACATGACACAAGATTCTTTTGGTCTTAAAAACTGAACTGAAAATTAATTAAAGAATATTGGCATGCCTGTAAATCAACCCAAATAGTATTCAGCCAGCCACAATGGAGCTTTGCATCATATTACAGTTCAAACATTGTTAAGCTCAGATGGAAATGGGAGTAACATAAGACACTGAAGGACTAGAAGAGGGGACTGAAAGAGTTTACAAGCTTTCAAACTGATTCATATGCAGCTGACTGAATTCAATGATTTATGGAGCCCAATCCAGCAGTCTCCCTGTTTTCCTTACATAAAGGAAATGCATCCCACTTACACTAACCATGCAAAATAAGCTTCAACATGCCAACCATTGTGGATTTTTAATTTTTTATTTAAAGCAAAAAAAATCTCCATAAAACTACATCCCCTCCCATATTGTACTTGACAGCATTTAAAAATTCTGAATGTGGATTACTAAACCAGGAACAGGACACGGATTTTCTTGGAATACATGAGAGTTTGAGATTTCTTTAGAGAGCCAGAATGCAAAGTCAGGTTTTCCTAAAGACAAAAGGGGCTAATTACACCTCTGGAACAGCAATTGCTAAACACGTACCAGTCCAAAGCACTTAGCACTACTTGAAAATCTCTTGAATCCCATATTACAAGCATCCTGTGCTACCTAGCTTTGCTGGTGTTGCCAGACACTGAGGTCATAACTGTAAATTGCTTTGTTTGGTATTATTTCCTGTTGGTAAAATTCACAATGTCTGAACTAGGAGTACCCAGTTGCTTGTGGCTTTTGTTTTTCTTAGCACTTATGGAAAATAAAGGATCACGTTTGTTACAAGAAAGATTATTTAAGCAGGCATTTCCCATCGCTTTCAATTCTGCCAATACGCACCATCAAAGTTACGTGCTTTACAGAGAGCAAACCATACCTAGAGCCAACATTAGAAAGCAAATCATACTGCAAAGTCTCTGAGCTATTAAAACATGATTCATCAAAAATAAAATGAAAAGAGGACCTTTTCCCAAACTTCTAATTGCACAGAGGAAAACAAAAATTAGAAGTTCCTATTGCTGAGGCAATTTTCATAAGACAGCATTTATCGTTTTAATGGACATATATATATATACACACACACATGCGTGTGTATATACATAGTGATGAAGTGACTCATGCTTAAGTCTTCTTTGTTATAATGCTAATTACTTCACCTTTTGGACTAAAATAGCAAGGGTCTTCAGGGTACAAAATATTTTAAATAATATTGATGAGACTTACTGTGTAACCCTATGACAGCATAGAGAAAAAATGTGGGTCTACTACATAGGCACTTTCTAACAAGGACCTGGAACAGTGATGGTTGAACAACAAGCATATAGAGAAGTGAAGCACCCCAGAGGCTTCCTTAAAGTAGCTAGATAATTTGGTACTCACATGCTTAGTCTGTTATGATCATGAGTAATCCAGAAGAGTTTCCCGGCCTTTACAATTACTGGTAAGCATTGTGTATGAGCGCTGGAAATGGCTACATCAAAATGTAACAAAATGTAACCCAGAAAACAATTCACTCCGCAGACTCAAAAGGATTTTGACCCGTGTGAAGCTGCCAGTTTCACTGACACCACAAAGAAGAGCTATTTTGTAAGTTTTTGTCCAACTTCTTTTCTGTCCCAAGCTGTGCAGCTGGTTCTGCCCTGTATTTGTTTCCCAACTCTTGCTGCTTTTCCTTGCACTTTCATTCTCCCTCACTCTACCGCTTTTCTCAGATTCTCTACTTTTTATTAGTGAAATAAGTTCAAAGGCACCTGTAATATTCTATTTTTTCAATCAACACATTGGGATCAAGAGCAAAGTAACCTTGCCTAAGGCTTACCCTCTGGTTTTGTTAGCATTGTATCTATGGCTTCCTTACTTCATAGTGAAATTAGTGTAATGCTCTTCAGCTGTCATATTGAATCACATTTGCAAGCATCACTATGGATCTATGACAGGTCTACCTACACTTCAGATGCTTAAATTGTTAGGAGGCTTATATAAAGTCACAGATGGTTACAGCAATTCCACTGTCACTTGTAAGTCCTTCCAAGTTCTCAACTCAAATCTGAACACTACATTCTCTCCTTTAATACTCCTGATACAGTAATAGTGAGTGTGTTGTATCTTTCAATTAGTTACACTTTAGTAAGTTACAGCTGCTGTAATTTGGAGGCCTGTCAGGAAAGACAGAGAAGCTGTTTCTTCTGAGTCAGGCTTCCGCGCAATATTCAAAATGTTTTTCAGTAGCTGTTTATGAGCTGATCTGGTCACAATTTCAAGATCAAGGCATAACTTACATCCTTTCATCAGGATGTCAAGCTCATAGTGCATGTAATTGTTTGCTATAAAGGCTGTGAATTTAGGAGACATTCTGTTGCTAATGTTTTGAAACCAGAGCAAACCAGGCCAGTATGTTAAACGTTCCTGCTGAAGTTTGTGCCCACAGCTATTCAGTTTTCTCTGGTCTAGCTTTCACACAGTCAGCAGAGATCACAGCTGCTCCTTCATCTACTGAATGTTTCTGTTGTGCTAATTCTTCCTGCTCCAAGTAAGTCTGAAGTGAGAAGGTGAATGGTATTCTGTGCCTTTCCCCACCAGGAATAAGACCTTTTAAATTCAGCCCATATAAGTAGGAAAAACCCCCAAAATGTCCCAAGACAGCAGGGATTAGGACTGCAGGTTATGAATTCCATACCTATGTTTTAAACAGTAGCTTACTTGCATTTCTGACATCACGGAACATTTTTTCACCAAGTCATTTTGTTATGAAATGCTTTTCTATCAGAATTTTCAAGATGGTTTTTTCAGCACTCATTTTCTTCCCTTTCTCTCTCTCCTCCTGTTCTCAACAGCAAAGGCACCTCAGTCTCTCAGGGGTGCATATGTACCCTTTCTAGACGAATTGCTAAGTTTTCATGATAACACTGCAGTGGACAAAAATTCATAATGTGTTTTCCTAATGCCTGGAACCACCTACAATGGGATATTTTTTTTTTTTCCCCTTGCAGAGGAAGACTCATTTATCTTCAGGCTGCTAACCGGCGGGGCTGCCAAAGACCCCTCCTTTATAAACAAAAATCTATAAAGAACTTTCAGAAACATGAGAAAATATGGCAAACACAGCTTGAGTTCTTCAGCCTCGCTGGCAGAAGATTACAGAAGGACGACGACAAGTTCGTGAGCCGTGATCCCCGGCGTTTACCCCTCGGCTTTTAACCACCGAGAGCGGCTCCCCGCAGCAAGCCTGCTTCCCCGGCCTCCCCGCCGGCTCCCCCCAGCCCTGCTCCTATTCTGAAATCCTCCAGCTCCCACTTCCTTATTTGGTTACCGGCGCTGTTCTTTGTCTGCCCCAACCCCCGGGGCCGCACCGCCCCCGGCTGGGCCGAGGCCCGGCTCCGGCGGGGCCACCCCGCCCGGGCCCCGGGCGAGCAGCGGCCATGCCCATGTAAGGAGCACCTTCCCCGGGAGCCGCCGGGGTCGGGGAGGGGGGGGCGGCCCCGCCGCGGGCAGAGGCCTCGCACCGCCGCTCCCCGGCGGGCTTCCAGCGGGGATCCTCCCGAGAAGCGGCCGCCCAACAAGTCCCGGTTCCTCCCGTTGCCCCCCCGGAGCAGCCTTACCTCACCTCTCCCACAGAAAAGCCCCCCTGGGTTTCCTGGGCGGTCCCGCTCTTTAAGCTGCCGGAGCGGCGGGGGGGCGAGCCCCTGGCAGCAGGACAAAGGAAAATGAAGTTACGGGGTTCCCAGTGTAAAATCTCACAGATTCTTGCCATACTTTCCATTGTTCTTTAGAACAGGTTACAGCGTGTCCTTTGGGGATTTAACCGCTGCTTTCTGCAGAGAAAAAGGAATCCCTCAACAGCGCTACCTGGTTTTTTAAGAAGTGGCTATTCTGTTATGCTACATGAAGAAAGCGAGTGAGACTAGTTTTACTCTCAAAATACCCCTAAACTCTTTTAAGTAGCATTATAAAGAGCAGCTTCCTTGCTTGCAGGCAGTGTAAATTCACTAGCAGAACACTTCCTACTGTTATTACTGTTGCTGACACTTCGTTTTGGTAGCGCATCAGGGACTCCATGAGAAAGAATTGAGAGTCTAACTGCACACGTCAGACCAGCAGCGAGCAAGGAAGAATGCTGAAATAAAAGAATTAGCCCTGATGGTCACTGTATTTTTTTGTTCACATCTTTGAGATGTAGTCTTTCTGAAGTGGAATATCACAGGCACGTATGTGATACTAATTTTTTTAAATAAATACCAAGGAATCCTGCAGGATGTGATTCCTTTCTTTAAATTTAAACATGAAAATGGGAACAGTTCAGGAGGATATGACAACTGAAACAAACAAAGCTTAAATGCAGATATCTCTATCTGACTAAGGAAATTACTGAGCTGTGGCTCCTTAAAAGGAATACCCTTTACGAAGTGATGACTCAAAATTAGTAAAAGTCTTGTGAGACAGTCCTCTCTAAGGCAGCGTGACAAGAAACAGCATTTTGCAACAAATTAAAGAAGAAGTTGTAGCTAAACTTCTAACTTTCTAATTCTGCTTGGGAGCCTGGAAGCATTCCCATATTTTTCAATGTGGTTCCTTTAGTATTAGGTTGTGAAAAGAAGTCCTTAAGTAATGCTAAAAGTTCTTCCATTATTGCAAGCTCCTGTGGATGTTTGGGTGAAGCAGAAAGCAAGTAGCAAACTGGAACAAAGAGAGCACAGCACTGCGCTAAGTCACCGACGTACAGGGCAATAGTGACTGCTCCCGTGCACAGGTGCATGAAAAAAAATAATTAGGGAGAGCACAAAGGTGCATTTATAACCACCTTCCTGTAACACTCCTCCAGCTGCACCCAACACATTAAGCCAGTTGTATTTTCAGCTCAACAGAAAACCGACTCTGGTATTTTTACATTGCATTCTTGCCCTCAACAGAGGCCTGAACAAGTTTGTTTATGTGCCAGAAAGTCTCAAACCAGAAAAACTTAAGGAAACAGCTTAGTAAGAACAGCAGAATAAGAAGTATATTGACCACATCATATTTGTATTACGTGTGTAAACCAGCATGCTAAAATTCACCTCAGAAAAAAACCCACCAAACAATTTATGGCAAAATAAGAAACATAGAGGAACAATTTAGTAGAATTTACGTCCAGAAAAATGTCCTGGTTTCAAGTTACCTGATTTGAGATGAATGCAATTAAAACATTCATAACTGACAAAGAAAATGCTAAATTTAAAATTCAAAATCTATAGAAATGCTTTAAGAATAAATTAAAAGTCATAAGGACATATGATTGTCAAATAGCAATTTAAAACAAAATGGAATATCTCAAAGAGCTCCTCCTCTCCACTGGTAAAGGCTGCAGCAGCACTGGTTTATTTCAGAACAACTCCATCATCTCCAGCAGGTGTTCAGGCTACTGACAAATAACTCACTGCTGATTCTGCAAACAATTTACTGTCCAGGCCCTGTCATCTGACATCAGTTCTTCTGAATGGAACAAATGACACCATAACATACGTGTTCAGGGTAGGAGGACATATCCTTCGACTTTTGAGGTGCTGCTCTACATTTGTTCTTTTGCAGTTGTGCCATATTTTCCTCTGCAAATAAGAGTATCTCACTGCTGAATGAGGGATGCTCTCAGGAAAGCTATCTAAAAACTTGGATAAATGCAGCTGAAAGCTCAGACCTCTACCCTTGCAGAAAGGATGATCTCCCAGGTCCAGAGACCTGGACTCAACTGACTTTCAGTGATAATTCCAGACCTCTCTCTGTCTGGTCAAACAGGTTTCAAAGTACAGTTCTGTCTCACTCTAAATACTCCACATAGTTAAATTGCTACTAGTGACCCCAGTGGCACTCTTTCAGCCCGTAGAGTTTATGTGTTCCCCATGCCATCTTCTCATTTTGGTAGCTGCTAATTCACGTTTGCATAATTGAACCCTTCTCCTCCTGCAGCGAACCCACTCAACTTGAACTACCGCACTGCACACAGCAAAGCGAGAGTTGCGACTTGACTGAGCCCTGGCCGAGTCTTTCTCATGGGCTTGAAGCGCTGCCCTTGGAGAACCACACTGTGTGCTGCCCCCAGCACTTCTGCCAGAGCCTACTCCTGCTGGCCAGCCCCACATCAGTGTTAGAGCAGTTTGATGTAGTCAAAAGATAGAAGGTTCTGCAGGAGCAGTAGAATAGAAACGTGCCAGGAGAGATCACACCATTAACCCGACGGGCCTGCGTACTTTTACCATCTGAATACAAAGGTATTAGATACCGGCGCACAATCATTCATCAACCCTAGAGCACTGGCAACAGCTTTCAACCTGCAGCTGGGGAACACTGAATTCATAAACTACAAAATCTTGACAATCATTTGTGGAATTATGGAAACAGTAAAAAAAACCCTTAGCATTTTATCAGTAAAATAAAACTGAATTTCTGTCCTAGTGTTCAGCCTTGTAATAAAAATTAAGAATACTGGCATTGTAACATAAGTGCTAAAACATTTAGTAATATTGTAAAGCATATTCAGGAACATAATCATATTCCTCAGCCTTAACATCTTAACATATTCTGGATATATAGATACACATACTGATAATAATAGATTTTAATACAGAACTTAAAGTAATCTCTTGCCAAAGTGTGAGAATTTACATTGACTTAACTGACAAAAATAACTCTTTACAGATCTGTTGCACCTACACACCCAAAACCTGAGCACCGTTTTCTTTTTGTTTGGAACTAAGGGGTTTTGGTTTGTATTTTAAAACATAAAAGATCTGGAACAAGAGGCACATATGATGAACAGTGCCAGACTCGACACAGGTCTGTGTGCAATTCAACTGGTTATCTCTTGCTCTTTTGAGAATTGACAGTTTACTTCTGTTTTGGTTTCTTTCTTTTAAATGCTTACTTGTATTTAAGCAAGAAGATATATTTTGTTGAACGTTTATCCCCTGGCTATTTAGTTTGTTCAGAAGCCTTTCAAAATGGACTGTGTTGAAAACCTTTGGAAATCCAGTTGACTGTATCAACTAGGCTTCACTCATCCACATGGTTCTTGTTGATTCTTCCAAATAGTTTCAGTAGATTTATAAGGTGCTACTTCTATTTATAAAATCTCTTTTTTCCCCAAAAAATGTCACATTATGTTCACAATCTTATTATTCTAATTTCTTTATTGTAGATCATGCTATTATTTCTATATAATCTACTAGTTTTTCAGATACTGGGCTCATCAGTCAAGGGTCCCCTGAAAGTCCTTAAAACTCTTTATAAAAATCAGTGCTATATTTGCTGCCTTCAGTTTATTATCTAAGTATACTATTTCAAAGTATTGTCCCAGATTGTTTGGGCCAATATATAATCTGTAGGCTTAATGCATTTTCCTTTTTCTAAACATTTTAGATTCTCTTCAAAGAAACACATGTCCACATTGAAACCAAGATAGCACTGCTTGCTGCAGACTTCTCCCAGAACTTTCTAGGAAAGCTATGGAATGCACACATCCAAGCGCACGGGTACCCAGAGGCGGCCACACTGACACAGGCAAAGAATGGTTATTTCCCAGTTTAAAATTAATCTGCACAGTTCGGCTGACCATGTTTGCATGGAATCACAAGAAAGACGGAGACAAGACATTTCTGTCTTGGCATTTTTGTCATAAGAGAAACAGAGAGCAGATACAAAAAAGAACTCTGTGCCATGCCTGAATTTACAGCGTAGCATTAAATATTTAAACATAACTGTGCAGAAAGCCTTTTCATGATGCTGTAACTATCATATCTAATTTTTTTTTTCCAAGTATCACAGGTTTTTGCCAACTAAATATAAGTGGGACTCTAAAGGAAAGGCCATCTTTAACTGAAACCAAAAACATTTGCTTAATATCAAGACTGGTCAGCAATATTTAATTATTACACATAAATTTAGCATTTGAATTGAATTCTCATTTAATCTTAATGCATGCTTTTCTGATTACAGACCTGCATGAGCAGCATTTGCTACATATATATATGAATGAAAACCATGTTTTCATATCAAAATAGCATTGCCAGAACTTTCAGTGCAGAAGTACTACAACATATTCTGTGAGAAACCTGAATGAAAGCTACTTTGAAATATAATGTAGTTATGAGTGGTAAAAAGTCATACACTTGATTTCTATTTACAGCAGCAGCCAAGGACAATGCTCATGTTTGAGAGAGTTGGGCACAAATTCATGGGAATAGGAAGAACTATTCTCCATATGTATAGCTGACGTGCTCCATTGGATGATATTGAGATCTGGAAAACATTTGCCGACATGTTATTGACAACATGGAGGAAATACACAGGATGGCAGCAGAAATCACTGGCAATTGCAAATAGATGACCGCTTGCCATCTGGTCTGGTTTTAGTGAGAAATATATGCTGCCTGACTTTGTTAAATGATAACTACTGATATCTGCAACTGGTAAATACGAAATAAGCACAGACTACAGTGAGAAGCAGCAGAATGAAGTTAAGAAATGACAAATTAAAGCTCACTATATCGGCAAACTTGCAGCATTATTCCATAGTTTAACTCTTCTCACACTGTTGGGCAAAATAGAAGATGCACAGATCAGACAGTGCTAAACTGTCTGATAATAAAGCAGCACTGTAATAAAAGTAACTCAGCAATACAATATCAGTTTTATATTAACTGTCTTGGTGCACTGTACCAGTGAGATTTTCTTCCTTTGTAAAAGTCATGTTTATTGGTTGCTCAGGAGGAGAATAGAACTTTCGAGCAACCAAAACCCACTACAACGTATAACAAAAAGACATGCACTGCAAAGTCTGGGACTGTCAAAGCACAACACATTACAGAGTTAATTTTGTCCTTTAGAAACCAGGTTTCTTCTTCCTAGACATTACAACATATTTCAAGAAAAAAAAAAAGGGAAAAAAAAAGACTTCAATAGTAATTTGCAATAACTGATCTTATGGGTAATGTACTCCTAGTGGGAGTTCAGAATGACTTAGTGTGAAGATTTGTGGACAAGATTTTTATGCTCTGTTTACATTTTCTGGGAGCTTAAGAGAAAACAGTCTGAAATAAGCTGCAGCTAACATGCTACAGGAAATGAAGGAAGAGAACCAGACTTCTCAAGAAAGATTTACATTTATATAATGGTGATGGCTATGTTTTGGCTTAGAAAAAGGAATGCAATTGTTCTGAAATACACAGAAAAGCTGTTGCCTGGTGCTTCTCCTTACTTAGTGGGTCATGAACCACTCCACACTGTATCAAAATGCTTTTTAAGAGAGGTCTTTCACCATTGTATGGTACCTTGTTTACAGACCAAAACTTCTTGTGTCAGCAAGTCCTCTCTCTCTATGGCAACCAAAGAGACACTAAACCAGCACAACCCTCACCTATGCCAAAGGTGTTGGTGTGAAACCCACCAGGGCATTTTCCACGGTTACAGGAGAAAGCGTCCAGTTTGTTGATAAGCAATAATAAGCTCTTCAAAGTATAGCACCATCTCTTATTAAAGATGTCCACAGCACATTGTTAGAAGAACCTGCAATCGTTTGCTTACAGCTTTGAAAAATTTCCATTTGTGCTGAAATAATCCACGGCAAAATTCTGACCAGAAGATTGTTGTTGTTTTTTCAAAAAAGTTTTATACAAAGAAGTTTTAGGCGCCTTTGAAATAAAAGTTTTGAAGTTAAAATTAAGGAAAGGGGAATGTGCTTCTTACATCTTAAGGATGTTCTAGCATGTGAACATTAATTAGAAAAATTAATTTATTTGGCAGAGGATCTTACCAGTGCCAGAAATAAGTCTTTTTTTGCTACCCTAAACTATGCCTACATTTGACTAGATCATGAGCTCTTTTATTTAAAACTAGGCAAACAAAAACCCTTCCTACCAAAAATTAAGCTTTGCACATGCTCAGTATGACATCAGAATTTCCAGCCAGACTTTTTCCAGCAGGTCAGAAATCCATGGATCATACACACAGGATGGTCTACGCTAGACCTCTGGACTGTTACTGGCTTAGCAGGACTTTCCTAGAAATCCTGTTCTGAGTCAGAGATACAAGGCATGAGAACTGAAAACAAAGTTTGTCTCGCCTGCATTCCCAACATTTGCTTAAGATGATGACAGGGCAACTGCATGAGATTCCGTATGAAGGTGAGAGAGTGAAGATTAAAGGCAATCATAGAAGTCCATAAAACTAACTTCTTTTACTTTACGAAGTACATAATAACTTTATGAACTTCTTTTCATGTAATTTTTGTGATATGTATGGGTAGAAATGGATGAACAAACTTGTCAAAATTAGTTTTAACTTCAATTTTCATCTAGTCTTACATGTTCGACTTCCACAGAGCTCCTTTGAGAGAGTTTGCACCGTACAGCTCTTTCTGGGCTTTTTACCAGTATTTTTGGGAAGCATCAAGTTTTGCATACATTAGCTATTCAGCTGAGACAAAAATAAACTGCAAAGGAATATGGTATCATAAAACTTCATTTTCAGAAAGAAAGTACTCTTTAAGCAAATTTGTTTACACTGCAGTAAGCCTGAATATTAAAATGCTACATTTCATTCAACCAGGATTATTGGAACAGTTTTGTAAATCTGTGAAGTGTAGTATAAGACTGCATGTTTTGATGCCTCCCTAAGATCCATATGACCTCTTACTTTCAACTACTTCACAGCTATCACTAATTTTTTTCTGTCTAATTTCCAGTGAATGCTGGGTGGTTGGGGTTTTTTCCCTCTGTTTTTTTTTGTGTTGTTTTTTTTTTTTATTACCTGGATAAGAACCAGTAAAAAGATTGTACCAAACATTAAAATAAAACTTCTCCTGTTTCATCTTGAATTTTGATTAAAACTTTACCACTCTCCCTATGAATTCTATTAAAAATATGGTGTTTTTCACTTTAAACTCAGTTAAAACATGCAATTAAATGTCCACACTTCTCTTATAGGACAGAAATACCAATCCACAGACATCCAGAAGATTCTGAAGTATTCTCCAGTTCCTTTTCTAAAAGAGTATATTTGATAATGAAAAGTGAAAATTAAATAAAAAACAAAACCAGAATTAGCTTTAAAAACAAAGTTGAATAGGTATCATGGAGTGGCCACTGATAAAATAATCTGAAAAGTCAATGAAGAAGTAGATATATAGACTTTCTTAAAAACACTGAAATTCTATTAATCTGTACAGGTTTTCATTAAGTACAACAACTCTGTAAGTATGCAGTTTCCATGGCTTAAAAAAACCATGCTCTGTAAAAATCACAATATCCTGGTTTGAGGTAAAACAGAACCAATTTTCTGTTCAGTAATTTTACTTTTTAGCTAAGCCTCTTCTAACTGAACTCTGAATTTAACAGCATTTTATAAAGACACTGTTTGGTTTCAGAGTAATAAGACCTGATTATGCCAAGGAATGGTATGCCGAGAGGCACAGATGAATTCCTCTAAGTGACATTTTGCTTTCACATGGTTGTATCAGTTTTTAAAATCCTACTTGAATTTGTAACTAAGCTTTAAAATTGTAGCACACTAAAAGAATGCGATGGAGAAGACAGATAACAGCTGCTAACTGATGACACATAGGTGCTAATAAACTTTGACACTTTCCCTTCTACAGTTTTAGTTAGGCCATGAGAAGGCCTTTCTTGGACAAAGCTAAACAGCACACAACATTTGTATTCCAGGAGTACGACAAGGACTCTTATGACTGAGGAGTGCTTCATGGTCAGGGATGCTGTATCTCAACACAAACTGTTCCTTGGAGAGGATATGCCAAGGGAGCAGTACTGCAGGCCAGTGCCCAGGCATCCATCTGTGCCATGCCAATAGTTTCGTGAACTTCTACAAACATTCATTGTGAGAGCAAGTGCATGAGCAGCAGACAGCGGTTCTTAGGCGTTTAATTCATTCATCATTTGCATATTCACTAATTTGACCGACAACAACATCAACACAACAACATCAACAGTATGGATGTTGTCTACTCCGATTAGGAAGAATACCTGGAGGGTCTTTTAATTTTCTTGAAGCAAATTTATCTTCTAGCCCAACAACGGCACTTATCCAGAGGAGTTATTTTAACTTATTTTTTATGCTTATTTTAAGCGTCATTTATTACATATAGTATGATCAAAGGGAAAAAAAACCCCACCAAATAAACAAAAAAATAGTCCCCAAACCCATATCACAATAACAATGATGTTCCCAGCTGGAAAAGGACTGCATGGCAGACCTACAGCTTCTATCAATAAACTGATCTTACTCGCTGACCAAAACTGAACTCTTAAGAACAAGTTCGGTCTCCTTTTACCCGAGCAATGGGTGCATGCCAATAAAGAGTGACTGATCATTGTATGTTTTCCCTCAAAATTCTTCTATTTTGATCAAACTAAAACCATAATATGCTTTCAGCAATGCTTTTGCTACAGTACTATATAACACGTATGGTTCATATTTGGAGCAACATAACACCTTTTGTTAAAACACAGCCCTTACGATTAATATACACTAACATATGCTAACTAACAAACCCAAAACACTAGGAATTCAGTAAGGAGTTACAACATTTTATTATGGTTACCTTGAACTTACAGAGCTAGCAGAATCTCTTTTGGAAAAAACAAACCCAAAACACTAGGAATTCAGTAAGGGTGGTGGAGGGGAGGGAGAATAAGACAGTTCTCCAATGTACTCATTGCCAAACATATTCTTGGATTACTTCTTTGCCAAATGCAAAGTAAATCTTTTTCTGGGTTTGGCATAATGAGAACTCCCTATAGGTATCCTGTATAATGGAACACTGTTTATTTTGCTGCAGGGTCTGCTCAGTTTATGAAGAGTCTGTTCTGAAAGAACTACTGTGTTCCTTTTACAACTTAACACTCTGCCATTCTGCAAAACCTATCCTTCCTTCAGCTTCTCAGGAAGAAAGGAGGGGTTAACTAATTCTCACTAAGATGTTCCACTGTGTTAGTTGAAATTGTTTAGTATTTAGAATTTTGCTATAGGGTGTTTATGCTAGAGGACTTCAGAAAAATAAGTCATTTAACATACTGAAATCAACACTTAAAGGATATACTATATACCGTGATAGGTATACTGTCAAGACCATTATCTGAGAGTTTCTGGGGCCAGGAAAATATCACTGACTCTAAATTGAATCCATCTTTTCTTGTATAGAAATTTCGAAACCAAACTCCCATTATGACAACCTTACAAAGTAACAAACTTCACTATAAGTTTCTCTCACTGAATATTTATAGACTTATAAAATAAAAAGACATTCCAACTAATAGTTGTCTATGGCTGTAATGAGATTTTTTTTTTGCATGACCTCTCTCTCACACTAGACTTACCGCAATTACTATAAGTTATTTAAATATTTTATTTTTCATTGTAGAAATATTTTACAGATGTTTTGTACTTTAAAAATAAAATAACCAAAATTCCTTGCTCAATCATGCAGTGGTGGTAAAATAACCACCCTCTGTGCAACTCATTTACATAAGTAGCACTGGGGAGAAGAAGAGAATGGTCATGGAAAAAGGTTTAGCCATACAGATTTATAGGTAGCTAGGCAAGTACTTCGAAGGATGGCTCAATCTCTTCATGACAGTTCAACACTGTTCTAGCCTCACAGGGGAAGGACTCCCAGGTGATATGTGGTTGCTATGCCAACTTTCTGACACACCTAAAAGAGATGGGCATGCTGGAAGATTCAAAGAAGAAAAATTATGGTGGCAGCAGGTTTTACTTCAGCAGTCCTTACCTAGCCAGGAACCATATGGAACTGCTGCTGTGAAGAAGAATATGAAAAAGCTCATATTTCAATCTCAGAAATTGTTCAGGGCACTCCAGAGAGAAAGACTCAATATTCAGGTTTGTCCCAAGGGGCTTCTAGATTTCAAACAGCAACAACACCACATTAAGAATCTATGTGTGAGGAGAAGGTGAATGCATAAGAATTGCAAAATCAGAAGGAAAAGGTTACCTGAGAAAGTACTAAAGATAAAAATGGTATCAACCAGTCATGCAAAGAAAGTGGGAAATTTATTCTTATCGGAAAAGTGTTGTAGAATTAAACTATGGTATACAAAATGATATAATAGTATTATAAATTTGTTTACCTTTTAATTAGTATTTTATTTATAATTCAAGAAGCATATTTTAGATATTCACTGAGCACATGTAATCTCTTTTAGTGGGAAATTAGTGGGGAATGCTGCTGTAAAATAACTGAACAGCAATCCCAATGTAACACAGCTAAAAGTTTAATGAAACAAGAGGCTGAATTACCCCAATTAATTTTTGCAGAACCAGTTTGAAGCAGCAGTTCAGCATCTCTAAAAAAGGGACAACTGGAATCAATTTAGGATAAGCCATGCACAGACATCCACAAATTTCTACCAAGAGATGTCTCGACCATGACCACTTGACTATCTGTACCGACGTCTTTTCTCAGGATCCCAAAAGGCATATCCCAAAGGGAGGAACTCCTTGGGCCTTTAACTCTTAGGTAGCAGAATTGGAAAGGGAAATTCCCCAGTTTGATTATTCTCACTCTGCTACTCAGATTACAACAGGTGTTATCTGTGACTAATTCAGAAGTTTGCTGGCAATATAGATTTGCTTCTTCAAAAAGTGTGATTTATGTCACAGTACTTAAAGAGTATTGTACTTAAAAACAAAAAATATATTTAAGCAACTCCAGAAACAGAAAAAAATACCCCACAAAAATCAGTCTTACCTTTTCAATGAATAAAGGAGGAAAGTCTAGCACGGTTACCAACCTCTGAACTATTTGCTGCACACAACCTCCCCTTGTCGCTGGCTGATACACAAAGAAGCCAGTGTCTCATTACTATGATAAGTTACTTTATTTTCCTTGAATCTTTTGTTTTATGCTTTAAGGATCTTTTGTCCCTCTCAGCCCACCCTAGGAAAAACATGCAATACTTTTTTGGGTACAGTTAGATAGGTAATTACTCTAGCTCATGTTTTATTAGGACCTTCAAAAAGCAGTGCCTATTTGACTGATTTATTTGCATCACTATTTCCTGGCTTGTTCTTCTAAGAAATACTGTATAGCTTCCTTTATTCAAGTATGCATTCCAAAGAATACAACACATATTGAAGTGAGGAAACAATCCCATGTAAAAGGTAATACAGTTGTTTTTTTAAAAAAAATTCCCCAGTAAGCTATGAGAAAAACAAGCCCTAAATAATACTGTCAGCAGAACGGTATTATTGATAGTATGGTTTGATAGATGATTCTCAAAAAATAAAATAAGCCTAATAATTCCGATCACTAAATGTACTTTCTTATCCTACTTTAATCAGATATTGCCTGGACAGCATCCCATACATTCTGCAATAAAACAAGATATAAATAAAGGTCTGGACTTTTGAAACAAAGGGCTGCAATTCTAGTCACTGGTCTGGGAGACTAAAACCACCAAACCCCAACATCACAATAGCCACTAAATCAAAGCTGAATCATTTCAGACAGAGAACTGCTAAAAGAAAAAAAACAACAACACACAAACCAACAAAAAACCCAAACCCAAACAAAAGAAAAAAAAGCAACCCACACTTCAACAAAGCCTGAAGGAATCAACTGGCTGCAGGCCAAAAAATGCTAATGGAACACATATTAGCTGAGAAGAAGTGAAATAAGTTTCCAAGAGTCATGGAAATTGTTTAAGATAAATACTCATTGTACAGGGGAAAAAAAAACGCAACTCTACTGGACCATTTTCCAAACGCCTGATCTTGCATTCTTTGCACACCCTAATTCCCTTTAAAGTAATTATGAGTTTAGGCTACGTGCCAGGGTTATATAACTATGTCTTAAAAGACAAACGCACAGTAGCACAAAGCAAAAATATATATAAATCCAGGATTAGGAAAAAAAATCCATAGCGGGACAAACAAAACTAGAAATTTAGAAAGAAAAGTACAATGAAAATAGCTAAAGGTGATGTACATTTCTAATCCCTTTCTCTAGAACTGGAAAATCCTAAGGAGGAGGAAATTCAGAGTAAAGGGGGTAAAACTGGAGAAGTTAAACAGGCTTGTTGAATAACAGAAATATTTGAGTTACATTTCCTAAACTACTTTAAAAGGGAGTAAACTAACCAAATGCCATCTGAAATTGGCTGTACGCCCACCACTTTGGTTGACTTCGGGGTCAGTAAGGCAGAGGACAGACATAAGCTAGCATAGCTGAAAAATCAATACAAATTTATATAAAACACAGATGGAATTTATTATAGAGCAGCTGGAAATGCAAAGAAAGAATTCTGTGGGTTATACTGATGGTGTAACTTCGAAAAAAAATTCTCCAAGTATGAAAGTGCCTCACAAAGCAAACAACTTTACGAAATGAAGTTAGACATAGCCATACTACAGAAACAGGCTGTGGTACTCTGAAAGTCTGGCCTAATATTTCTGATGGGTTTAATAATGTTACCTTTCAAATAAGTTCAAGGTACTTGCTAATGAAGATCACTAAGTCCTTCACATAATAATGTAATGTGCATGACAACATCTATGAATTGGGCAGAAAACAACTGCCCAAAATAAAATAGGAAATTTTAAATTGTTTTTTTCCCCATTGTATTTCTTCTGATATATATTTTGGTTAAATTTTCAGGTACAATTTCTTGTTCTGTGCAAAGTTTTAAAGAATTCCTGGAAACCTTTAAAGACATTCATCAATGTCAAGATTTTTATTCTGTAGGGAGTCTTGTCAGAATCAACACAATAAATGTTACCGTGTGGTATTGCTAGGGAGCCATTCTTACAAGAAAGTTTCTTTTTGTAACACAGCACAGCACAGCCAGTCGTATCTCATACAAGTTTATATTTCAATGACCCCTTTTCTAAATACCCTGCACCAGGAGTAACACTTAAAGAATTTTTATTAAAGGTGTACTGAAGCCATCCTCCACGCTAAGCGTGTAGTTTCACTGTTAGTTTAAGCTGATCTAAGTGTGGGTCAACACTAAAAGGGTAGCAATCTGACTGAAAAACTAAGGGTTTGGGGGTTATTTTTGCTTACTTTCAACCATAACAGATACGTAATTCAGCTGGCCATGGGGCTGCAAGACTGCTGGTGCTTTCACAGAGGAAGAAGTTTTAAGATGGGGGTTGGGAAAGGCAGGTTTATGCTTTTTGCTGTAAAAAATGACCCTTGGTGCAGCATGAACCCGTCAACAAAATACACACTGAAAACAGGATGAAGATACTAAATTCTGCTGCATACCTTCATAGGGCAAATCATAAACTTTCACACTTAAAAAGACTGGAAAACAATGCATAATGAGACCATCTGAAATGCTTTATAGAAGAAACTATGAAACTCAACAGATGGGAAGTTGAGCCAGTAGCAGGTTACAGCTATTTCACTAAGAGGACAGAACTCCATCTAATTAAGAAAGCCAGCTCATTTCTAAGTATGCTTCTCTCACCTTTTTTTTTTCTACCTATTGATACAAGTTCCCTCTGTTCCTACTTTGTGAAGTTAAAGCCCTTCTAACAGCCAGGGCACACATGATCCATTAAATTTTGCAGTACCACCTGAAATGATGTAGAATGGTTAACTTAATAAACATTAGAGGTTACTAATCATATATTTAATTAAAAATCAAAATCAGAGAGCTAGATAACCTTTTTCAGATGCTGACATGAGTGTTGACATTGGTGAGAATTCAGAAGAACTTGTAAAAACAGCAAAGCAGGTCAAGATTACAACAGCACATATGTAACACTCAGGAGACAGATATGAATAGCATTTGAAGACAGATATGAATTTAAGCAATACAGTTTTCTATAAACTGTTTCTCACATGGCTTAATATGGATGACTGTCATTCTTCAACAACAATAAGCAGTACCTTTCAAATTCTTCTCTGTATGGATACCAAAAAAAGGGCTATGATATTATCAAACACTACCTTTTGTTTGTTTGTTTGTTTCTATGAGACATTGGTGGGATTTTAGAAATGTGGGCAACACAAAGGTCGCATTCCCTCTTTAATCATCCAACTAGCAGTCCAAGGAGTAGATGCAGATTCCTACTTGGCAAAAGAGCCTGGTTTCTGCATTTCTGTTGCTGGAGAGAGAGGTAATTTGTACTACCCCACCTACTTGAACAAACTTTCCTCACTGGCAGTGACCTTCACTTTGGGAGTGTATTGCTGGCTACACTGGCAGAGGGAAATCTCCCAACGTGCATGCTTGCCATTCTAGCTGCCCAGCACCACCAGCTCTGTCCTTGTGCAGTCCCATTGCAAGCTCTGTGAATATCAGCTGCATAAGGCGACAGAAGGCTCCATCTTGAAAGGTCACTATTGAGATTCTTGTGTCTATAATCCATTCTTACTGAATACACTAATGAACTAAAACATAAAATTGTGTTTGAAAGTGCTCATCTCAACTCAAAAAATATCACAGCCATGGAACTAAGCTCATTTCTGTGCAACTGCCTTAAATCTAAACCACAGTTATCTCAGCTTCAAGTCAGTGGACCAAGAGGTCTGTGAGGCAGTCTGGCTAAATTTCCACGAGACAGGTTATGTCTCACTGCAAGGGAAGGGGGGAAGGGAAACTATCTTGAAAGGCTTTCAAGAGCTTCCCCAAGCCTTTCCAGCTACTTGGCAAAAAACCCTTCAGGATATATTAAGACTAAGCTATGATGCTGGGCCAGCTCATGAGAGTAATTCTGACCACAAATAAATTTCAGGGATATTGCTTCATACTCGGTCCAGAACATAGATTGATGTGATGTTGGTTTTGATATTCTGCAGGACAGTGTCAAACACTTGTCTTGTTTAGATTCTGCCTTTGGGATCTTCAAGTCTTAACTTCCAGTTGTCTGATGTAAGATGAAGCTCTCCTCTCCTCCCACCTCATGAGTAAGCTACATCGTTTCAAAATATATATATTTTTTAAACCATGAAAAAGAATTGAAGGAGATTTTAGTCATTGTTATATACAGCTGAAGGTGGACCTGAAACAAAAGCCCATCTCTGAAACCCCCTGGAGCTCCAATTCATAATTTTCAGTCTGAACTATTTCTTGATCCCTAGTCTAGAAAACAAGTCTGGGGAAAAAGTAAATGGGAAGTACTTGAAAATAAATCAAATGCTACACAGGTTATGGTACTGAGACTGCTGTGGCCCTGAAAATGAACAGCCAAAGAAGAGAGGAAAATAATCATGACACGTTATGGTTACAACTGCCATTTGTAATAAAAATCTGCAATTTCTGTGTAACGTAAATTTACAGATTAGTTTGAAAAGTGCAAATAAATCAAAAGTGGAGTTTTTATTCCCTAGTTATGCAATTCCACCAATTTGTAATTTCGTATTGTTCATTATTAAAAAGTTCTACTAGTTTTTATAATTTACTAGATAGTGTGCAAAAGTGAGTAACTGCTTTCACTGAAAACAGTTTGGTGCAGATTGGTCACATTCTTCCCAAGACATTCAAACTTCTGCCAGTACATTTTAATACCTATAGAAAGCCTTGCTTTAAGTCTTTACGCTTTGATGATATAAGCAGGCATTCACAATAAATCAGCTTCATTTTGAATGTGTAGTTTATGTCAGATTGATTAGAAAGTAAGCATAAATAAGCAAACTGCCATTCTAGTCACTTAACAGAGCTTTCATTAACTTTCTTTCACAAAAAAGAAAAGGAGCTTTAAATGAAGAGAATATATTCCTAGATCCTGAATATATTCTTGAAAGAACAAACAGTATGCCATTTTCCTTATTATGGAAGATGTGGATAACAAATTCATTATTTTCAGCAATATTTTTGGCTTTTGACATGATTACTATTTGAAGGAGATAAACTATGCTAAAATTACCTGTATTGGTATTTTGTTTTTCAATTCAGAGTTCTAAGAGGGGGAGCTATAAGCAACCTAACTTAGAAATCAGCAAATGACCAATAACATTAATTTGCAATGACATCAAAAGAAAAAGGAGAACATGAAAATCAGGCTTCCGTGATCATGACTTGGTCTGATGGGGCACCTGGACATTGCAGTGCTCCTGGGTTCTGCAATAATCTGAAGCAACCCCTGTAAGAGCTCCACCCTTTACTAACCACATAGGAGATGATGTATGACTGGCCTCCTAATATAGCTTCCTTTGTGTGCATTAAGCAGTGTGAACAACGTGTACTTCTTTGCAAGCAACCTCTTTCACAGTGACTAGTAAGCATTTGTTTTATGTCAAATGCTGGAACAGTTTTTGCTGGACAAAGAGTTCGTCACAAATTCCAGCAGTCTGTTGATAGCTGTAACTGCTCCGTGTGGTGCTTGCTAGCTGGGCCTGTACTCTGTGAAGCACCACTCTTACTGTCAGACCTAATCTGATTTTGAGACCACGAGGTCATAAGTTTAACAAATCTGTAAGTTTTTTCATGAGACCTTGGCTACTGAAATATTAACTGTCGTGTCTGACCCATTATTTTGAAAAATGTTTTAGTTCTGGAAACATTTGAACCTATTGTTATAGTCCTAGCAATCAGATTACGTTTGAAGTGCTTCATGGGTGGTCATGAGCAAAAATAAAGATGTTGAATAGCCTGACAATCAAGAAATTACAAGAAAGTATGGGCTTCCTGAATTACCTCCCTTAGGGAGATTAAACTTGGAGACAGGGAATTCTAGTATGCTTCACTGTTAAACCGGAGCTTGGAATTATCTAAAGGAAAGACGAACTAACAACTCACGCTGTGTGAAAATCAGTGGGAAGAAGAGCCTTTAAAGCCTCATCCTAGTTTACAGTAAGTAGCTACAATCTTCCCTAGGACGCTCTTTTTCCTAATATAATAATGAAAAAAAAAAGGTTCATTCAGGTTCTTCTCTAAAAGGCAATGCATGAGTGTTCCTCATTCTGTTTCCAAGCAGACTGATAAATATATGCAAACAGATACATGCCCACAGGGAGAAGAGTCTGGTTCAGCAAGTTAGAATAATTCATTCTGAAATACTCGATTGTTCTGTCTGGAGCACCCAGTGTTTTTCATCTGCCCAGGAAAATCCTTTTTTACATTGCCGCTTCATAAAAGACAGCCATTGTGGAAACCTATTTAGAGTAGTGCCTTTTTGCTTTGTGTAGAGAAACAGTTTTAGAGTCATTTCTTTAAAAAGAGAAAAACCAGCTGTGCTATACAGTTTGTATCAATGCACATGGGTGCATATCGCAGCCACCCACAAATATCCAAACACAGATACCCTGCAACCATTTTTATGGATGTTTAGACCAAGCGTTTATATAATCACTACACGGAATTGTACAAGTACATTTTTTTTTTTAAATTTGGTACTTTGTTTCCAAAAACAGAGCTATGATCAGAAAAACCAGATACAGGCTCGTTTGCGACACTGGCCTCAAAAGCTCAGGATATTGCATACTTGTGTCCAACATTAGAACCAAAAAATCCCTGAGGATGGAATTTTGATAGCTAACAAACAAAAAAATCTAAACATTTTTGCACACGCACCAGGCTTTTGACCAAGAGCTGGGGTGACTGTGTTCTTACTTTATCTGATCTGGTTTACTTTTTTCAAGTTCTGAGAAAAACACTAAGCTGCATATATAAGTTGTACAAAAAGAACGGTAGGGTCAGGAGTAAATGATACATATAAAATACAAATTATCAGCTTGTGGGGAAAGTAATATTTGTCATATTTTTTGACTACTTTTAACTATTTTACCTCAGTTGGTACTTAGGTAATTAGATGTTATTTTTGCTTTACAGTCTGATGCCTTATATAAGGTTGATTTGCCTTAATTGAAAACAGTGATAAATTTTGTGAAATGTCTCTATGGCTCTGAAATCACCATATTTCTATATGAATTATTATCATGTGTCATATTCATAGATGATAATGGGCTTATATTTTTATTATATTTTAAAGAGGATTCTGTGTCTCACACACACAAACAATTGGTCTTGGCACAATCTGATGGAGATGAACATGCAGCTGGGGACAGAGAATGGAAACTTTAACTAAGTGAACAGAAACATTTTCCATCAGTAGTTTTAAGAATCTGTCTTTCCCCCTCTTTTTCAGTCACTTCTTCACCTCTTTAGGTACCATAGCTTCTCACTCCTCTGCTAACACCAATGTTTTTGTGTTTAGACTCTGAGGTGACAGAAATAGTATTTCTGTTAAATAATTATTTATTTCTGTTACTTCAGAGACAAACAATGTACTTTTTTTCATTCTCCTCTCCAAAATCAGTTACTGGTTGACCCATGAAGCAAAATTCACAGCTGCATAAGAGAAATTTTGAAATCAGTAACTGATACTAAAAGCACACAATGCAAGATTCCCAATAGCACTGTCATTGTACAAGAGAAGGAAAGATAAACTTGACCTGAAGGAGAGATGTATTTCCTAATTTTCATAGTCAGGGTGTTTGTCTGGCTTTGAGTAAACAATGGAAAACTGGAAAGGATTTGGGGAAAGGCTACAATGTTTGAAGTGACAAGAACTGAGGGGAGAGGGACAGGACGGGGGATAGGCAGGAAAGGGAACAATAAAGGACAAAAAGCCAAGTGCAAAAGACAGTGCTATTACACTGCTCAATCCCTATGGAAGTTCCCACAGCTCTCCTTCTTCCCAAATGAGTGAACATTTCCTCATATTTTTCTGAAGGACGGAGTGAAACTCACTAACAGAGTATAAATCAGTTGCAGGTGTTTCTTTGGAGTCTGTTTTTCTAGGATACTCGTTATAGCAGCTTTGTCTTTTCAGTTACCAGACCTCAAGGGACTGTAAATCCATGATGAGAAATAAAAAACAGCAACAGAAGGAGCAAATGAACTCATAGATAAAGATCCCAAGCCAAAAGTATTTTCTGTTAAACTAAAACCCATTTATACTCTGATCTAGTGAAAAAACCCAAAAGCAACAAAAGCATTTCTCTCAGTAGAGTTATTGGGCAGAAGGTCACCATCACTGGAATGGCAGCAATTCCGAAGCCACAGCTTCACAGATACATGTTTGAAGTGGCATTATTGCCATTAAATAAGGTGCTGCTCGCTGCCCCCACCCTAGTGCCAGCACGAGCTTTTATGGAGGCATCTGCTGCCTTTACTACTTTTCACCTGGCACGGCATCTGGGGGGGAGTCCTTGTCTTTTCCAAGGGAGGAAGCCTCATGGGACTAGGCTGGCTGAGAAGAGGCCAGAACAGGGTGACAACAGCAGTGACTTATGCTTGTTGAAAGTGCATACATGAGACCACAGCCTAAACTAATCCTCTCACATCTTTCAGTACTGGCATGTTGAAAGTAGGCCAAAGCAGAAGAGGCCTCCTGGAGTGTGTATCACTAATATTATCTACTACGAAGAATCCCTAAAAAGCTTATGGAAAAAAAGCAATAGAAGCTACAGAAGGCTGGAAACCTTTCAGGCTCCCAACCATCTAAGAAAAGTGGGTTTGCTACAGCTAGTTTAAAGCACCTCCTTTACTTGCTATGATCAGGATCTCTTGCTCTGAAATTATTCTTAGCATTAAAAATTCTATGAAAGAACAAAAGCTGTATAGTGTACAGTAAAAGCGTTCTCGAAACAGAATACTTTTTTAAGCTTTCCATGGGGTATTTGTGGGTCACTGGGTTATTACAACCGCCCACTAAAAAGAATAACTGAACGCGTGCAATTAATTGGTCAAGAAACAACTACTGTCTTCTCCTTCCTAGAGCATGTTTACAGTGATTTGGAGTAACCTGCCTTGTTTTGGCAGGCTGACTCCAACTGACTGAGCTGAACAAACCAGTTTTAAATGGACAGCTTTACCTGAAACATCTTTTGGCAGTTTGGTAAAACAAGAGTATATCAAATGTAGTTTGTTGTTTTGTTTAAGAATATTCTCATACAAAAGTGACCTTGCAACTATGCACCGCCAAAAAACTCAACTGCAGAAATTAGGCTCACTGCAGAAATTGCAAATGTGCTATCAACGGCTTTACATTTTCTGTGCTGCTTTGGCAGCCTTATTTTGTCATAAATAATGCTTATTAAAAAAAAAAGTTGACTCCAGTTCAGCAAGCTTAGATTAGATGACTACAAACTGACTTCTAACAGATTGTGTGAAGACTGACCTCTAAACGACCGTGTGAAACCGGCCTCATCAGTGAGACTCACACTCAAGACATACTGAAGATAAACAGATGGCAAAACTTAATTGTTCAAATGAAGTGAGCTGTGAAAACCTCATGTAAAGTGTCAAAAGACGTGCCAGGCATTTGAGTGATGTTCAAGTTTCCTCCCGTGTACAAGATAGAGCTAACCCATACAGTTAATCTAGCAACAAACAGTCTCTCAATCTGCAATCAGTGTTTTCCTGTAGTAGAGAAAAGGAGAAAAAAATAGTCATTTTTGATAGTTTAATGGAACAAGTTTGGCTGGGCCTTAGCTTAGTAGGTCTCCTGATCCATCAACTGTATAGTCAAATTGACACTGTCTCTACCCCAGTGGAGAGATAGCGGGTACTTCAGATTTGCTCCTGGGAGGCAGGGATGTTGAGGAGGTAGCTGTAAACACAGTTCTTGGCAATCAAAGCCCAGAGAGAAAGGTCAAGTGTTAATAATTTTGAGTCTGTGAAGAATTAGAGGCACGCATCCTAGTACTCTTGAAGTAGCAGTATGCTACATCTAGTCCATCAATAAACCTGGAACCAGCTTCACTGGTTGATATTCAGCACAACTGTCAAATAAGGGAAAAACAAGAGCAACCAAACCCCCACCCTTAACTAATCAAAATGACAGCAAAAGTCTTTTCCGGGTAAATACCACAAAACTGAAAGTAAACTCACATTCAGCGTATCAGATGCTGAGTACAATGACTATCATTCATACATCATTTCTAAACTGGTAAGATTGAGGTTTCCTCTTGAGTATCAGAAAATATTTTAAGTGTAGGAATCTTTTAAAAGGATTATCATAGGAATCCATACACTCACATGCATACACTCTTACCTGCTATTCTAACCATAAACCTAACCAACTTACATTTTAGATAATTTTCGTTCATAAAAGAAAGGATTTGATAACCCTATTATTTCCACATTCTAGAAGATGTGTGTATTATCATTGCTCTGAGGATTGGTAAGGAATGTGGCGGGGTTCTACTCCAACCAGCACAAGACTAAAGTACCTTTTGGGAACCTAAAGATAGTTACTATGGTCTGCAAATGTTCAGAAGAGATTAAATGATTAGTATCTGAAAAGGTCCTTCTCATTACTTTCATGTTAACATATATAGTTCATTTCAAATAGTCTTACAAAAATCTATCCCTTTGCAACAACAAAAAAAAAAAAAAAAAAAAAAAAAAAAAAATTTAGGGGCCAAATAAATACAAAACACACCACACCAAACGCCCACCAAAAACACCGCACCCACCAACTAAACCCCACACTCAAAACCTCAC
>NW_015090774.1:1005807-1007286 GCF_001431845.1 Calidris pugnax
TGAGGGTGCGCGATATCATCAAGTTGTTAATGCAACGAGCGATGCGATTTCCCCATGGAGAAGCTTAAAAAAAAAAAAAAAAAAAAAAAGAAAAGATTTAGTGGTATCAAACAAGAACAAAATCCATTTGAACTTCTGGCTAAAATAACCTACAATATTACTGGGTTTTAAAATCTGTTTCCAAGCAGCTACATACACATAAGGTATTAAGTGGATATTCCACTAAAGCCAAAGAAAATCAGAGTCAAGTAATTGCAAACGAAAATAGGGATCTGAAAGTTTATGGTTTGGATATTTGTAAAGTTTGATATTGAAAAATTACAAAAATACCTTTGTCTTTTCAGAATTGTTTTTGCATTTATATCAGAGGTAAAATACTCAATCTCTTATGTTTATAATACTTCTTTCTCATTTTAGAGAGAATATTTCTCTCTCATTTACTTTTTCTGAAGTTTAAGTGTTTCTCCCTGTATTAGGGAAGAAAAATAACCTTCCTTCTGACCACAAATTAAAGAAATAAAATACTTGGGCTGTAAACCAAGTGTTTTCTGAAAGCTTACGACAAATCCTTTGACTATATCTAAAAATAGATTCTGATTCACAGAGGATACTAGGTGATATAAAAGCAATAATTAGAACTGGTTACTATCTTTAAAAGCATATGGATTCCCATAAAAGCAAGAGATTTCATGGGTACAGAGAACTCAAAGTATTTGCTACATATTTTCAGCAAGGTCAACAACCATCAGCCAACATACAAAGCTGATAAAATTACTGTCTGATATCTGTACTCTTAAAAATGTTATTCTGTCCTTAAATAATGCTGTACTGCATTTTCTGTTGGCAAAAAGCTGATGCAGTTTCCCAGTGTTTTTCTGAAACATTCCAAGGGTGCGTAAACATTAAATCTACAAGTGGTACGCAACAAGTTGCATACAAACAACCATTTCCTATGCGTAGTATTTCCTTTAATAAGTTACATTTTTGTTGTCCAAAGCCCCAGTCACTGGTTTCACAAGACACTAAAATCATACTAGTACTCATCTATTATTACATTTTAACCTGTATCTGTAAAGCTTTCCAGAATATCGTTATCCAGAGCACTGAATCCAAATGTTTCATTCCAAATATTGCCTGATAATGCTTGGCAGTCCAGAGCTTGCTCTTTCCCTGTTTGAGTATAAACTGGGATTTAGATGTGACTTCAGCAGGGGTTCTTAGTATGTGCATGCCTTTTTCAGGAGGATTAGATTTTATCTTTCAAAGCTGTTCTTTTGTTCTGAATTTTGTTTGCCACAAAAGGAGGACATAACATACTATATTAATATTTATAACAAAGAGGTAAATATTTTCTAAGTTTTACTGCTTATGCCATTACTTATACCAATGTTAATTGTATGATAATAGTAAAAGAATACAAAGAAACCCATTTATCCACCACACATTTTACCAGTAAGGTTTGGGGGGGTGGGGGGTGGG
>NW_015090774.1:1007296-1069694 GCF_001431845.1 Calidris pugnax
GTTAACTGACTTTTTCATTATTTATTCCAAAAACTTAAGTGATAATTTGGGAAATTACCATTTGATCTAGTGACTTGAAAGTTCCTTCTGAATTGGCCTTACCTCATTTTTGAAACAATGGCATAATTTATTTAATTGCCTAAATCCATGTCTATTATTAGAAGCATCATTTCAGTGAGCTTCAAGTCACATAAAGCTGTTTTTTTCTTAAATAAGGGTTAATTTTGCCTTGCTTTAGTAAGGCCGGTTCTCTGGCAGAAATCAGAGAGGCTTGTTTTGAAAAGGATTTGACATGCATACTCTCTCCTGCTCAGAACTGGCAGAACAAACCTCATATAAAAAGCCTGCTACATCAAAGCCTGGGAAGCTTATCCACTCATATATTTAGCTTAATTTTTTTTTTTTTATAAAAACCCTTTTCCTTGTCCTTTGGTGACTTTTGATGAACTATACTTACATTCCGTTGCAGATTGTACAGGCAGTAACCAAGCAAAACACCTATGTGTCAATATTTTCTGTAAGTTCCCATGCTCAATTTCAGAAGCATGTCTTACATGCAAGATTTCAAACCCTCTGAGTTCCAGTTTGACAAATTTATGAAAAGCAGTTAGATATCCTAAATAAAGATGATTTAATTCTGTTTTTCTTATTGTTGTGTCATTAACTTGTTAGGATTAACTCATTTTTCATTCTGGCAGTAGAATAATGCATGGTAAAGCAATTTAGATCCACCTTCAATGTCTTCTTCTTAATACTAACAGAGGTATATTGACAGGTATATTTAAAATACCACGTTACCAATCAGCACAGAATATTACTCTGTGTTGGATAACTTCTACCCCTGACTCTGGCTAAAACAAAGTGCTTTCCTGAAGTTCCCAGCAGAGTTTCTCTCATGAAATCACCCTGGTATACAACCACAGATATGCTGATGACTTGTTAGAAATTATACTTATCAAGGACAAAACATGATTCTCCTATAATGGTCTACATTTCTTAACAACTGTCTTCTCTCCAAAGCTTAGAGCAGAGAACCTTAAACGAGGTGTTAACACCCCCACTGTAAGGATTCTGACAAAAAATGGAATCTGCTGCCAGACACTGCCTACAACTAATGCGATAGTTAACAATGTGGAAACCTGAACAAGCAACATGCCTGTTTATAAATGCCGTGGTAGAAACCCCTGCAATATTCTGAGTGTAAGCAAGATCTGGACTATCCATCGCTTTACAGTTTTTTCCTTAATGAAACACAGAATCATTAGAACTTAAATATTTACCTTAGCCATGAAAATACTGTGGAATACCCTAATTTGCTGATGATAATTCATCGGTATCTGTAATAAGCTGTTTTATCTGTTTCTACACTTACCAAGATCAGAGGGTTTTTTCCTCCAAATTTCCTCAACCTGGGAATATTGTGAAAACGGTATTTAGCACTTCACAACGTAGTGCAATTATACATCATGTTTGGAATCAAATTCAAAAAGTCTTGTCTGTAGCCTTCTCCAATAAAACACATTACTGCAACTACAGTTAATCATGAAATCCTGAGAGCTAGTGACAGAAAAAGTCAAGTTCTCTTGTGTCTTTTGTCTTTCTACTGCCAGGGACAAGAACTCACATAGGAAAAGAAAATTAGACAGAAAAAAAGTGCACATTGACATTAGAATGCCAGAGTCCTATCTCAGTGACTTGAACATATCTGTTATCTTTAAGTTAGCAATTGTTAGTCTCGCTACACAAACACATACACTAGGGAAAAAAAGAAGATATATTTACCTATACTACAGCAACAGTCAGGATGGACTTCTCTAATTCTGGACATCTGTAAGAGGTTTTTGTCCCCTCCACCCCCATATTGTAAATATTTTGTTTTGAGGTAGGTGTTTTAGATGCACAACATCTAGTCTTCTGCTGTGGCACATTGTCAAAATCTTCTGTGACTCTGATAAAGCCAGGATGAGGCTTCTTATGTGATCCCAATGGCTATGGATGCTGATAGGATGTTCATGCTTCTTGAGCCTTTAATTTCTGCACATTTCTATAGTGTTTACTGATAACCAGCACTGTGTCTGGGTGTTTTAATGGAAGCTTAAGGCACACAGTTCTGACTTCAGGGGCTGACTTAGCAGTTTCACTCAGACAGGCATTTACCAGATAACAAAGTCTGGAAATGTCACTAGAGTCAATTTTAGACTGTGTTGAGAGTTAAGTAAACATAATTTGTAAGTGGGCCAAAAGGGTAGTCGTGAATTTCTGTTTCTGACAGCAAGCACTGTTTATCCTATATTACTTTAAGGAGGAAGAGTTTAATTCCCAGTGAGCATTATAAAAGTAAACAAAAGTTGAAGTGCATCCAACTCAAAATTCAGAGCAATTTCAGCAAGTCAATAACATCTAACCCAATATGACAACTATTTCCCCGAAGTATTTAAAATACCACAGAAATTAACTTTTAAAAAAAGATAAAATGAAGCATTTAAGAGGACTTCTCACATCCATGTAATCTCCAATGACAATTTTATCCTGTAAGCAGTTACGAAAATTTACTGAATTTTAAAGATGTAATTAATATGCATGTTTGGAGCGATCAGTTGTCAGAAAAGAAAACCAGACTTTTCCAATAATGTTTGCCATTTCCATATTGTAGGTTTTGAATATTAATAATAAAATAAAATGCATTTTTCTTAAAAGTGCCACAACAGAAAATGTTACTACTGAATTCAGAAACGTGGAAAATAAAAATGCCTCCATGCTTCAGATAAAACCAGAAACAAACTCCTGCAATAAAACTGTTGTCACTCGAGGCTGGTTGAACTTTCTGTGAGTATTTAATTAGTAGGTGACTCTCTCAAAGTAAGTGTGCTACCTGACATTCATTAAACTTTCCCTAAAGTACAACAGCAGCAATCCATGCCATTCTGCTTTGCTTTTTTGAACTGCATGTGCTGTTGATGCTCTAATTTATTCATCTACCAGGGGGAAATAGACTGCTACTGAACCACAAAGTTGATTTTTTCAACCAGATCACCACTTGCATACCTGTTGCTATTCTTAAACACCTGAGAAGATCCTGCAGATATAGAAGATTTGCTTACCCAATTTGTATTATAGAACCCAATTCATATTATAGAAGCTGAGCTAGAAAGAGGTGGCATTCAAGTAATCTGAACACAGGTTCTCATTAGGCCTTTGGAGACTTTAAGCTTGGTAAAGTTTGTTTACTTCCCTCATTCTCTTCCACATAATAATAATAAAAAAGTAACAAAGACTGTAGTTGCCAACACAAATAAAATCCAAATAAATCCATAGTTTAAGAAATCAGGTACAGGTGGAAATATAAAAAGGAAACACATACAGATAGGAAAGGGGAAAAAATACCAAAGGACTTGCACAATGCATTCACTGGCAAGGCGCATTATGAAAGTCCATGAGATAAACTTAGATAAATTACTGTAAGATCACTACCTGTTAGTGTTTGGCAAGTATATTGCACACATAAAATATTATAGAGGACTATTTTCTTCCAGATTCAGGGCCAGTCTTTAGCACACAGAATAAGCAGAAAATTACATAATGAGAAAATACCCTTCTGCAATCAGTGAGAAATTTTAAATATTATCCCACAGACCACTTGCAGGTTCAGATATGTTTCTAATATTTTTATAACTCTATTTACATATATTTAAAACTAGAATCAAGGTTTGGCATGTTAAACTCATATCTGCTACATTCACAAATTTTCATCAGCTTGCCATTTGCATGGCAGGTCCTTTGGTGAAGCAAGGTCACCAAGCAGGTCACCAAGAGAATGTCTCACTTGGTATTCAAAGAAATAAGAAGTGCTGGTATACTTTTATGCATGTACATTGAGATCATATCCAGTTCTGCATGCAGCGTAGAGGAAGATTTGCATTTAACAAAGTCTTAATCACTATATGGAACATCCAAGAAGGCACCAGAGTGGTGGTGGTTCTTACATTAAGGAATTGTAACAGTACATAAGCAATTCCAAAGCTGCAAGTACAGCTGGTTGTGTGTTTGTTTGGTTTTTTTAAAAGCCAGCACATTAACTGTTTCAGGGACATATATTAAAAATGTAATATTAAGATATAGAAAAATTATAAACAATTGCACAAACTGAGAACATCAGAACAATGAAAGAGAATGTGATTATGATAAAGAACACTAAAGGTGGGATTAACAGAGAAATCTATCATAATTCCCACTGAAATCAGCAAGAAAATGACTTAATTATTCAAACACCAAGTATGTTGTTAAAACAAACATTTCTAGAAAACTCTGGATACATGGCCTTGTAATGTCAGTACCACTAAAACAGACCAGTATAAACATTTAATATTACAAGGATGAATTTATCAGCTCACTAGAAACATTTTCCATAGGATCTTTAATGAAACCTCTTTAGTAAGAATTTTTAAATTAAAAATTCAGACTTCTACCCTGTCTCTTCAAGGTTTCACCTACTGAGAATTTAAGTAATTTGATCGGCATTTCTCCAAGCAGGAAAATGAAAGCAACAACTATATTATAAACCAGAACTCACAGAGAAGAAAAGGAGTTTCTACAGCAACTTTTACGTTATTGTATTTCAAATGGAAAATATGCTATGAGTTTTTCCTCTGACTCCACTAAAAAGCTACTGGGGCCTCATGAAAACATGATAGCACAGTTAATGCAAAAATATTCCTTACCCTGAATTGATGAACCTTATGCTAATAGCAGTTCATCTGTTGGAATTGTGAAGGCTTTCCATCAGAATGATAGAAGTGGGGACAGAGGGAAGGCAAGAGCAAGTGTGAGCAAGAGAGCACATGAATGAGAGCAAGGGAGGGAAAGGGAATGAAGGAAAAGCTACTTCAAGGTCTAGTTACTTTCATTTTTTTTTCTATTACAATTATTTTAACAAAAGTCTGTTAAAAAAAGAAATGTAAAGAAACTCTTTCCTTCAATTGCACTTTTAAAATTCTTAAGCCAAAGATTTTTCCTGCAATAATATAAGCAGAGATCTTTTTCCTCTGCATTGTTATTACTGTCTCCCCATCTCCATTTTTCACTGCAGAAATATATCAACAACTGCAACCGGATTTGAGTAAACTCCTACCCCCTTGCACTGAATTAACTTTAATGAAATGAATGACAGAGAGAGAATACTAAATATTTGTAAGTTTTCAGTACTAATAGACTAAAAATACTAAGAATTTAAATTGTTGTGAACTTCACCAAGGAATTTTAACTGAGTAAGCTTCTTTTCTCAGTCTTAAATATTTCTGGTTTTATAAACATAGGTCACATCCTTCAATTATTTTCTGCAGACTAATTTGTAAAAGTCCGTAACACAGGCAGAAGACAGATGTTACTGAAAACATTAAACAGATTTTAATGGCATTCTACCCATTTTCCTAAATACATTTTTCAGCTGCTGCCATCACTCTCTGGATGTCAAATCAGCATACTTATAATGGATTGATTTTTATCAAATTTATAAAATAGGCAAAAATATAGACACTCTGTCCCACAGAGTACTGCTAAGTAAAGAGTCAATGAATCAAAGGTTATTTTGATAATAATTTCATTTGCAGATGACATCAAGCTCATTTACTAGGGATCTGACTCCTTTAGTTTCATATATGCTAAATATTTTTCTGACTAAATACACTCTAGCGTTTGGCGAGGATAACTGAAGACCTTACACAAGGTAACAGGCAGAAGTTTTATAACATCACAGATCTCAACCACGTTAGGTTCTCACGAGTATTTTTTTTTAATACAAATACACTATATATACATATATATATAATTAAGTCTATCAGAAGATAAAAAGGTGATTATCTCTCTAGTAAACAACTGTTCTACTTGGTACAAAGGTCAACCCTTTGTCATCTCCTGGAGACATTTTTTATATTAGTTTTTAAACTATTCTATGTAAACACCACTAACGTCCTGTCCTAAGCATTGGGAGGTCTTTTCTGCCTTCACTATTAGTAGTTTTGAACCAAATACACCACAACTTTCCCCCTGTAGCCAAATTCTAAACTCATGTTTCCAGCTTGATATTCCTGCTAGGGCGCGAACAACGTCTCTGGAAGCTGTCTACCCCCCACTCCTGGCTCTTAGATTCTTTTTTCAGTATTCTAGAAAGTATCAAGCTGTCTCCTTGACATCTACCCAAGAAACACAGCTCCCTCCACTGGATAAGCCTTTTCTATTCTTCATAAAAAGTCTCTGTGAGAGCAATAAGTCTTCTTATGACAAGAAATATTTGATAGCATTGATAAGGCTGACAAAACAAGACTTGCAGCATTTGCTTCTTTCTTAGGTCTTCTCCAACCTATTTAGTTTGGGCACTTGCTTGAGTACATAAACTACAAATATGGCTTTAATTGAATGACATCTTTAAATCCTGGCACCTCTATGATTATATGACAAAAAATTAGCACATGGAAATTCTTTATCCAAAGTTTTATTGCATGCACACTGAACCAGACAGAAATGAATGCCACTGAGTTCTAACCTCCCATTTTTGTCACCACAAAATATTTCTTAACATGGGGTAGAAAATGAAAACAGTTACTGCAAATAAATGTAAAAGATAATGGAAGATAAACATGAGGACAAGGAAGAAAACTTGAAATTGTATACAAGGAAAGTTTGGTAATATAACTGCAATTGGAAGAAGCATGGAAACCATCAGACAATTCTATCACTTCAATAAAAAAGAAAAAATAGCATATGTCAGGAGGGAACAGAAGAATAGTAAAAATAAGTAGCTCTGTAACTATGTGAGTTTATGATCAAGCTCCATAAGCTGTAGCATTCTGTCCAGCAATCCTCTTTACCCAAGTGTTAGTTCCTACTTCTACAGAGCATTTTTTAAAGCATGGGCATGACCAACTGTAGATAGATGGGCAGGACTAATTGCAGGTGGGTAGATGTTTCTGCAATAAGACAAGTTCCAGAAACAAGTTTATTAAACCAAGATGACACCCTGACAGTAGATACTGGGAGTCTGAGAGTAGCCATCACTTGAACTTGTAATCAGTTTAGCTACTTTTTTGCATATATATTACACCAGAAAGGTATGCAGTAAATTAGCTATTCAGAAATTATCCTTGTTTAATGAATCCTCAAATTACCTTCTTTTTTTATATTTCTTGAAGAAAAGAACAATAGAACAATTACTAGTCAATCCTCATATTATTGCAGATTTCAAGCCAAAGTCATGCAGCTTCCAGATTCCATTCAAACAGAACAAACATTCCATTCAAACATTCACATAATTATGTTTATGCCTATGATGGAATACTGAAGTGTCTGTAATACTTCAAAGTTCATATTATTGAAAGGAACTTTATACCTGTATATTTACCCACCCTGACTCTGCTGAACACATTTTCCAAACAAAATGAGTATTGGCAGAACAAGCTTTAGTTGGTACCTCTCACAGTCTCTTAAATGGATATTGGTTGATCTTTCATTTCAATTTCTTGATCAATTTTATACTCAGCAAAGAACATGATAAAAAGTACTTTAAAAACCTGTACAAAAGGTACAAACAGATTTTCTAAAAGGCAAATCTTTCCAAAGTCAAAGTGTTTCATCTCGATGCATTTAGTTCACACTTATCATAACACTACCATAAACTGTTTTTGCAGATGGATGGTACATTTCCTCCTGCATTTTCTGGTTCAAAGGTGCATCATAAACTGCTGGCACACTGATCTACTTAACCTTGTTACAGAAAAAACCAAGCCACTCCAAAAGCATGATCTGCCCCTGACCTTTGCTATCTTTATTCTGTAACACTCTCTGGTTATTTGTGCATCCGCACGATTCCATATACATCCAGTACCAACTGAAAATGAAGAAGGTTCCTAGCACTTAGGCTGAGCTCTGAGTTTACTTTTGCTTACTAGAAAAAAACCTACCTTGAGAGAAACTGGGGGTAACGGCTGGCAACAAAGATATGAGAGAGGCAACAAAGTTATGAAGCGACAGCGAGGCAGAAAGGAAAGGGAAAGCAATCTTTTGGAGGCACTAAAGAGTTTCCCGAGCTCACAGCATGTGTTTAAACACTTAACACACACAGACTCAAACTGGTGGCTAAACCTTTGTTCGTTTTCCTCCATTGCCCTGCTTATCCTATAACCTGGATTACATTCAGTGTTAAAATAAAAACCTGAAAAAACACAGAAGTCCTGTATGTATTGTCATGCTGGTGCAGTTTAGGGAAGGTATACACTACACATATTTTATAACTGATTCAAGGATGTTTGACTTTTCCTGTTAAAATACTGATTAGCTTTTATGTAAGCAGGATGTACAGTTAGCCCTCTCCACCTACTAAAGGTCAGAAAACATCAGTGCCAAAAGAAGAAAGAAAAAAATCTAAAAAATGTATTTCTCACCTACCTTTAACCTTTCTTGTTGTGGATATTCATTGTTACAAAGGGATTCAGACTTCTATTGCTGCACATTTTAAAAGGCTTAAAGTTCATGTATATATACCCTTTAACACTGTATTAACAAAGTAATTGGTTAAAAGGAAATTTCTCAGCAATAACTGCCACTATTTTTGGATCATGCTATTATTTCGACTGAAATAGGCAATTAAAGCTACTGAAAGCAGAATAAGCACAAATGCTTGATAAATTATTTTTATTTAGAACTTCAAGTTACTATCTATTCTTAGTTTTCCACTGAAGTCACCTGTAGAAACTGGAAGAAAAAGTGACATTGTACTTCCTAAGTGGGCTGCCTTTAACAGCAGACTGACCAGCACATCATTTCAATATTCAAGTTGTGACTATTTTGCAAACTCTGACAGAAATTATCAACACATTTTCATGTGACTAAGTGTCTAAATGCGGAATCGTTAAAGTTACTGGGATTAGAACTGTCTCATAAAACTGAATTTAGGATAGTATGAAAAAATGGATTATTAATTTGCAGCATCACACCCATCTAATGAGTAGTTACAGAATTTTCAGGTCAAACTGGAATAGTTTTATATCTCTTGAAGTTCATGCAGTTCCATTAGAACTGATATATCTTGATGCAACTCAATTACAACATTGTCACACAAGTATTATATATTTATAGTTATCTTTTTTTACCATCCTAGTTTTCCCAGCAAACTGGGTCTTCTGTCTTTTCTTAAGCACTAAGAAAAATAGGGCCTAAATTGTTTGCAATTTTCTAGGAAAAAGTGATGCTTTTAAAAGTGTTCTTTTACTCACAAGGATATAAAAAAGAATAGGTTAAAGATTTGTAGGAAGACTTAGCCTTTAGCATCATTATAACTTGAAGAAAAGAAAATTATAGCTTTGATTCTAGTCCTCTCACTGGGTGCCCTTGCATGCTTTTTAACAGGCAGCTGGTTCTATGGCTGCAACATCCTATTGCCTGTGATTTTTCATCTTTTCTATCTGCAAACATCAATCTAACATACCACAAAATGCTCAGAAACTTTGTTCCATTGATCTGTCTTTTTGTTTTCAGTAAAAAACTGAACAACACTCCATTCTTTAAAACAGTGAGATACAGAGCACGATAAATAAATGTGACTTACAACCTATATTTCATAACACTTCCTATTCCATCTCTGCTGTCTCCCAGTGGTCTCATACTGTTTCACAGTGATCTAACATCACTAAGGAAGACAACTAATACCTTGGTTTATACTAACCTAATCTACTGCATTCAGTCCACAGGTGTGCCATGAGGCATTATAATGCCTCCTTGTTCCTTCTCAGGATTTGCAACTTTTGTGTAAACAAATAGCCTGAGAAACAGGAGACAACCCTGTTTTTCTTAGTATATTCTCTCATAAAGCCTCTTCTATTTTTTTTATATTATTTGTTATTTGTAAATCATAAACCCTAGTCCTAGTATAACAAGTGCCTGTTGATTAGTAGCCAATGAAGTGGAAATTCTTCACCAAAGTTTTCCTTGGTTTATCTTTAATCCTATTAAAAAAAATACTGGTATGATATAAGAGGGAAAAACAAAAACAATACATATGAACCATTCATATATTAATTGTGAAAACAGATGTAAAAAATGCTCAGAACGTACTATAATCAAGTGATTAGCTTCATGTGCAGTTATTCTGCTTTACATTTTAGCAAATTTTGCTCCTCTACATTAGCATTAGTTATTTCTACTACGGTAGAAAATACATGCAGATTAAAATTTTATTGTGGGTAGACTTTATAGCAAGATAAGCACCCAAAGGTCCTTATCAACCTTGAAAGAACGCAGCAGATGAAACTGAAGAACTCAACCTAGACGGACCTTTGTTCATGAATGCCAAGTTGCATGTTTATTGTGATCACTAACTCCTACACAAAACAAGTGTCACAATTTTTCTTTACAGATGATAATATTCTCAGCACCAGACTAAGGCAACAACCAAAGTCCAACTTTGGTTGGACTAGATGATCTTAAAGGTCCCTTCCTGTGATTCTGTGAATACTATGGGGTTTAAGGATTACTTAACTTTAGTGTCTGTAGCTACAAAATAGAGCATTTTTAAGCATGTAGGGCTTAAAAATCACTTTTCAAGCCTGAAAACAACTATAGTAACTCTGTGTAGTGTGCCAGCTCTTGCATTTCGGTAAATCATTATTTATAGGTGGTGGTTTCAGCTGCGTTGTCAAGATGCAAATGTATTTAACACTTCAAGAAGATACTCAGTCTCTCTTTCTTGTTAAAATAATAGCAACAACAAAAAACCAGCCCATCATTTCCAAACTCTTTGCAGTTACTTTCAGTGTTGGCTGAATAAACTGTTTCCAGAGAGTACACAGAAAAACCTGTAAAGTATTTTATGAGTTAAGATAAGCTTGAAAAGAAAAGGTTCATTTGGAAACTTAAAATCAGAGGCAGTCTTCATCAAAAATAAAACTCACTAATGATATTCAGAAGCTTCAAGCTTCCTACATAGCCAACACTACTTTAAATGTTTAAATAATATTTTAAAAAAAGTTTATAATAAACATGTTTGCTGTTATGTCATCGTTAATATATACTGCTTCTGTCATCAAATACTAATACTCTACAACAGATACAGCTCCATAGATAAGTTCTCTTCAAGAGGGATCAGTCTTCTGGTTGAGATGGATAGCTAATTCACTGCTCAACTGATTTTAATGCAATTATTTTGTTAGCTTTGACTTGGGATGCAGTTTCCCAAATGCTGAAAGCTGATTTCAAGTCTCTGCAGTCAGACATTTACTTTCATCCTCCTGTTAGCACCTTTCTTATGTTATCACTATGCTCGGGAGCAAAATACTTGGTTGAGGGGAAGGCAAGGTTCCATTTCTGACAGCAGCATAGACTTACATGTTTTGTTTGGCCAAAGCCAGTGTATCTTGACTGCAATCAAGATTATATCAAGTGTTGTTAATAGCAAAATACAGGACTCAAGTGCAACTGCACTAAGGACTCCAGGGTCATCAATTTGGACATCAGCAACATAAAGGATTCTCATAATAGCATCCCTCTCACATCATTGTACACAATATTCACCTCGGTTTATATGTTGACTTTATGTTTAAAAACAAAACAAATTTGTACAAGTAGCAGAGAGTATTATTCAACGGGAAGTCTATTACACAGCCTTCTGTCCTTGATCTAGGACAACCTTACTTCTGGGAAAGAAATCTCTGGGGTGAAATTTGATTTTTACTGCTCTGCTGGAACTGCTATCTCCTTTCTTCACAAATGGGTCTTGCAACAGATGTGCTGGGTACAGGACCACCTGGCTCACTCCACACTGTGTATCATCTGCAAATTGCCATCCTCAGCAACCTCCCTCCCATACACGCAATCACCACCATATATACTATTATTCTACCACTCTGTCTTTCTACTTCCCCTCCTCCTGTTCTTCTACAGTTGTCAGAGACTGCTTAGAATGACAAAGAGCAACAGAAAGAAAAAAGTGGCAAGTGCAGAAAGGAACCCTGTTGGCTTGCTGTTTCAAGCATATATTTTTTTGTGTTTAAATTCAGTACGTGATTGCTAAAAGAACAGCAATTTTATATTTTGCAGGTTATCCTGTGAAAACATGTAATTAGACAAATGACCTTGCTAAGCTTGAAGACCATGTCATGCAAGCTTCTGACCATGTCAGAAGCATGTCATGCTTCTTCTCAAACACATTTTTATAATTCATAATCCCTTCAGATTACTGATGCAAATGAAATAAAGTAACAATTTAGTTGCTTTGTCAGTCCAAAAATTCTTGAGGGAGATGGAAAATTGGAGTCTGCACAATGCTAAAATTAAGCTATAAGTTAAAAGTCAGCATAAGATCACTCTTGCATTAGTGCAGTATCATCATTAACAGCTATTACATTTTTTTCACTTATTTCTCTCTCGCCTCCTTGAATTTTTAGTTTTCTGATTTTCAGTTATAAAAGCCATTGTAACCTGACAGCAGAATGAGTTCCATGTTATATATATATATATAAATATAATGTAAGAAATAATACAAACATTGCACACCTGAGTATCCACTGACTACACAAAACCAAGAACATTCAGAATAAAGAAAGTCAACCAGTGTAGAAAAAGGAATAGCATGCAAGAATCTCAGGCCACTATGACATTTAGGTACTGCGAATAAGAATAAAAAGCAGAGCAACAACCACAATCACATGTTTCTTTTTTGTTTCTTTATCTTAAATCTTTCTAGAGAATTTTGTATATATAATGCACTTCCCTTTGATGTAGCACTATGAGAAAGAACATGGCTTCTTTGGGACATAAATCACAGCAATATGAAGATTGCTCAAGGAACAGCACAGTCATTGTCAATTGTTTGTCTAACACTAAATTGCTGCAGGCAAACATTTGCTTTCAACAAATATCAAGTTTATAGGAGACAAAAAACAAACAAAAAATACTCACAGCTTTGGTTTGGCAAGCACAGGTGGTGGCTCCTTTGCGGGTGAAAGCAAGACAGCTGGAGGTGGGATGGATTTATCACCATTTGGCTTGCTGTTAATCATTCCATTTACTCCATGAATGGGATGGATGCCATTTGTTTTTTCATCAGATGAATTGAGCTGTAGTTGAAGGGCTGTCACACCAGATCTCAATTCAGTGTTGTTTGCTTGGTGGGTCTCTGAATGTTTCTTAGGAGGAAACTCAAGAGAGCTAATTTCAACTGGAGGAAGTGGTGGGAAATCATCACTGTTGGATTCTCTTGTCAGTGATTCATGAGTAGAGCTTTCTGAGTTGGCTAAAAGAAATCAAAAAGAACCTCTCTCCAACAAGACATAGACAAAGTATATGGTACACACATGCTTTACTTTCAGCTTGTTAAAGGTGAGATCTATTTGGTTCTGTGCAGATATTTTTCTAGACCTCCGTTGATAATTTGTGCTGAATTAGATACATGACTGACTATTCATTTTCTGCTTTTGCCCGTGCAAAAGGCACAATAAGGAACCTTATGGATCCCTCTAAATCTATTCCAGGAATCCAGCCGCTAACTGAGATTGGTAAGTACTATGGGGCAGTAACAGCTGAAACAGCATTTCCTCTTCCTGGAGTCTTGGAATCATTTAAGAATGAATGATTTTAAAATACTGAAGGATGTATGTATATATGGCATGTTTGGAATGGCAGCTGGGTTAGTGCATTCCGCAACAATTTGTCTGTAAACTTATTACAAAACTAAACAGACCATGTCACAGGTTTTATTTTACAAAAGGCATATGCTACCTTTGGTAACATAATTTAATCTGCTTTGATTTTGTCTCTGCTGCCATCTAGTCCCAAAACACTAATGCTTAAAACCCTGCCAGGTTTGTGGCAGACAGTTTAAAAGCATATTTTATATGAATAAAAATATTAAATTAGGAAATGAGACAATAAAAACATGCACTTTGTTATATATGAATGCTCTGATGTTGACAAGACCACTGTTTTACAGCAGGCCTTTTCTGCAAGGGAAGCAGACTGATAACTTCACAGCTAAGTTATTTATCTAAGATCTATGATTAAAAATTCCTCTTTCCTTTCATCACATACCTGAGCAGACAGTCAGTTGTGCACTGCTTGTTACTGAACCATGTTCATTTGTTGCTGTGCATGTGAAAAGGCCTGAATCTTCAGGAAAAGTTTCTGCAATTACAAGGGTACATATCTCTTCTGGAAATAAACAGAAAAATAAACTGCATCATAAACTATTTAAAGTACCATATAATGTTTTTGCATTGTATCTTATAAAGACAACAGACAGTGCTCCTTATACAAAGAAATGCTATGAGAACTGCAGAAGAGCTTCCAACATAAATGGCTTTTGTATCTAAAACAAGTAAATTTACTGAGCTACATTTTCAAAAGGGGCCCATCTTCAACAGTAATTTTGCACTCACAAGTCCGTGCAGTCATTTTACACACTCAGTATCTCCATTCTTATGCAGGATAGTACTAATTCATACAAATAAACATATTGGGTTTCCATACACAATGCTTGCAAGCTCTTTTTGGGTCTCTAAATAACTCCACCATCATGAATCATCCTTCCTTCTTTCACATCACATCATTCTTTCTTTCCCTGAATTTTTCTGCATTTAATGTAACATTTCAGATCAAATCCCATTCCCAGTAAAACCAGAAAGTATTTTTTCATCCCTTCCAATTAACTTTTCTGTATAAACTGACCGGAATTAGAAACTCTGGGCTCATAAATATTAGCCTTATGCAGAGTTTGGGAAGATAAATTCTTTTTCTTTCTGCACAGCAGTGAGAAAGGATAAATTGAAAATACAGGACAAAACAGCATCCCCAGAAACTCTTCAGAGTGCTGTGACACAGATAGATTCTGTGGCTATTTGAAATTTGTTAATTCTACTTTGATATGGCATAGTACATGTTTTGATTATATCAGGGCCTCAGTCAGAAAACTTGTACGCAGGCTGGACTGTTCATATTTCAGGTCCCACGGAAATATTTTCTAAGCCATTTCCACCGATTTATACTGGGCATATTTCATTATCTACCCATATTTTTTCCAGATTCTTCAAAGATATCACTTTATTTTATCTCTACTTGTAATAGTATTCTCATCTTTTAAAAAGTTCACAATATAATAATCCTAGTATTTACACAATATACCTAGATATTTTAGACCTGGATAATGTTACATCATAGGTTTCCTTAATTAATTAGGAGTTCCTTTTGGTTATGTTTATTTTTTAGTCTCAAAACTAAAGCAAGGAAGTTTTATAGAATTCACTCTTTTTTTTCATTTAAAAAAAAAACATTTTGCTTTTTGGACTTTTACATGGAATCTCACATATTCTCACAAAATCAATGGAGTTTAACTAATAAAAACAAACTAAAAAGTGAGGAAAAGTATTTCAGACTCCCAGTAAATTTTACGTGAAAATTATTCTGAGAAAGACATTCAGTAAGGTAACCTCCACTTCCTTTAGCTCAAAAAATAAAAACCTTTTCTAATAATTTCTATTTTTTTCTTTCCCAGTTTTTCTTGTGGAATAGCAGACTACTATCTCATTTAGACAGTTAACAAAAAAGTTTTGTTAATTCCAATTGGAATTTTTCCAATTATAAATGACAGTGTATCAAAAAACTTCCTGTACTGGAAATGGGCTAAAAATGAATGACTAACTAAAGATTTGGCACAGAGTTGTTTTTCAGACAGCAGAACGTGCTTTTTTTTTGGCAACACAAACCAGTCATTCTGTGTAGCTGCAAGAGGCATGTCTGCTAGTACTGTAGCACGTTGGATCTTATCTGACTCAGATGAAGATTAATGACTCATGAAAGGTCTTATCAGGAAAGTAATGGGTAACACAAGCTAGTTTTTGAACTACTGAGATCAGCTTTTTTTAGTCTTGGTGTGTTGTAAGCAGCTGAAGCTGTATTGTTAACCACACGTGTGTACTCCTGGACTGAACTGACTCTGGGGATGCAATCTGATACGTGCAGCATACTAGTTTCCTGTTCATTTAACAGCAGAATTCTGAAAGCTGGGTGTTTCAGGACTGCAAAAGAGAGTCACTCCCACCATGCTGAGAACTGCTGTTTGAATGAGGCAAAAGGACTACAAAACATAACAACCAGCAGAATTCCTATTTTCCAAACAGCAGAGCTAATTAATGCATAACGTTCTTTCAGTAAAATGCAAAATGATCACATGAGAAGAGCTGATCTTCACTCTCCACTGATAAAAGAATTCTAATGGATTCTACTATGATGTGGTTTGTTTACTGAAGCAGTATGTTTGAAAATTATATATGGTAAATTGAGTAATCCTTGTAAAAGAAGTCAAAAGTAAGTTAGCGATGAAAACAAACAGAGTTTAAAACTCAGTCTTCTCAGCCAGATGAGCAAACTACAGCACATTTGTGATCAATCACAAGGAAACTGGCTAAACTGAAAATATAAAAAAACCTAGGAACTAACCAAAAGGCAGCTTGGGCAAAAAGCATGTGTGAGCAACACATTGCCATTGTCTTTATTCATTTTTCTCCTCCCAAACCAAGAATCACAGATTCCCAGATCCTTGCTAAAGGCTTACTACTGTGGAAAGCATAGAAATAAAATACTAGTTTGACAAAAGAAATGTTCTTTAAAGATTTCCATAACACACTCTGGGTGCATAGCGCTCCGAGTATTTTTCTAGCTTTACATCCTGACTATACGTAATTATTTTTCTTTCTGTTACTGTGTTAAGTAGAATCTGATGATTTGAAATAAATGATGTCTGTTCTACTTCCCGGCAATCATCAGCTGACGAATAATTTCATCACAAAAATGTGTTCCAGAAAGCAGCTCTGAAATGCTGTTCTCAGGGCCTTAAAACATATTTAACACTTGACTAAATGAATACAAAAGCATTCTGTTCACTGAAACATGTAAAATGCTTAGGCATGCAAGTACTTGACTATTTTGTCAGTTATTTAGAAAGAAAGATTACATTTTACAGAGTAATCCTTTCCCTTTATGGTTCATGAGTCCATTAGAAAGAGTAATCTTTGGTAAGACAGAAAACCCTTGCATTTTAACAAATTTTGTCCCTGGCAATGTGTTTACTTCAGAATGTTTCTATGTATTACATTAAAGGCAGAGTAGTTCTTTTATCTGCATCTTTTTCTCCAAATGTGATCATTAGTTTCCTTCACTGTAATGCACATACAGTCCTGGGAAATAAACGTGGTCTTTTATTAGCAATTGTTCATCATGATGTAATGAACAGAGCTATTTCTATAGATGTAGGTTCAAAGCCGTAAGTTTTCTGCTGCACAAAGACAACGGGTAGTCACAGTGTTGGTTTCCTGGTAAAAATCCAACCAAACACAACCCTGCCATCTCATAGACAATTCGTCTCTTGCTCTTCCCCTTTTTCCCTAGCCACCAGGTGTTTAACTCCAGTTCAACAGCAAAGAACCATGCCCATCAGGTAATGACTTCTCATTTAGGTATTTGCCTCTTTTATATAAAGGGAATGGAGAAGTGTGAAAATAGAGAAGAACTGAATATGCAGAGTAGCAAAATAGATGGTAGTATTGCAGCCCTGAAGAAGAACTTGCAATAACGCAATGAAAAGCTCATTTAATTTACTTGTTTCTGGTATCACTATTGTATACACCTTTACCCAGCCAGGCAGCAGTTCTGGCTTATTTGATAGGCTTTATGCCACTCAGAAATGAAGAGACAAGTTTTTTAAAGATACACAAAACTGACTATGTTTGAAGATACTTCAAACAGCACTTACAAAATACTGAGAAGAAAACGGAACAACAGCAAATATGATTGTGGGCAATATAATGCAGTTTTAGGGTATAGAATCTAGGTTACAGCATATGTAATCTATCTAGCCAGTTCAGGTACAATAAACAGGAATATTGCTATTGCAACATGGACTTTAGTCCCTAAAAGGAGAAATTAAGCCACTTATCAGGGTCAAGAAAAAGTTTATGCTAAAGCTTACAGTAAGGCAGTTATGATGCTGCAGATGTTTAAGCTAGCTGGTCTGAAGTTGTCAGGTGTACACATCAAAGCTGAAATCAACGTATTCAGCAACGTGACTGTGACGATTAATGTACCTGAATAAGCTTTAAATATTTACGATTTAAGAGAAATAGCAGCATCTTCAAAAAAAACCCCACATAGTACAAAAAAGATCAGAGGTTTACTTTGAATTTGGAAGCAGTCAGACTTAAGATGGGGTCACTGAAGGTCCCGAATTCTGTAGGCATCTTGGGAGTGCAGAGCACAATTGAAAATGTGATTGACCAGCAATAGTGCATAGGTTGATTAGACCATGTTTAACGAAGGATAATTTTAGCCTATTTTCAGTTTTTCTCTTCATTTGGCATCTTGAACTGTAGCTCATTGGAGATTGCTCTCTTCAAGCCTCTCTTCTTTTCACTAAAAAATGCAAGGATCCAACATGCACGCTAACCTACTGGAGTTTCTGTGGTTTGAATTTCATCAGCTATCAGAAAGCTGATTTTCTTGGTGTGAGAAGGCAGTAAGGATTTCTATAACATTTGCCATATATTTTCAGTTTCAAACATTATGCAGAATTAGGGGGGGATTTCCAAGGCAGTTAAAACTCTGGAACACAGCAGCTAAACAGGGAACAAGACAGCACAATCCAGGAGAAGTGATGACTATCTTTTGAGATGTTTTTGGTGAATATGCACAGTATTGTGCGTAGGAAAAAAAAACGTGTATGTGGCAATTCCCTGGCAATTTAAGAAAAATTACTTCATATAGTTTTCTTCTTACATGCTTTTAGACAATTGTTTTAATGTAATTCAATACAGTTTGTGGCTGCCTCCAGACAGCTGAGTAATGGTCAAAATATCAACAGCTGGCAAATGACTCCATGGGATTTTTCATTCTCAGGCAGCCTGCTCTTTGAAGGATTCAATCAGTACAAAGTCAAAACGTCCAAGAAAGAAGTACAGAACAGGTAATTTGACAAACTGTGATGTTGGCTTTAAGTAATCTGACTAGCTATTAATTCACAAAGCAGTCTGGAGAGATTTGTGATGCAAACTGATTTCTGTCTAGACAGAAAAAGGAGTGCAAAACACATTAGGGTAGATAGAATGTACCCAAAAAAAGAAGTCAACCCTCACTCCCCTTGCTTCTTAATTACTTACCTGTATGAATTCATGGAACATTTTTCTTTTAAATCATTAGTACTGACCTAGCAAAGGATAACCAATGCTTTTGAGAACTATGAAGTGTTTATTGATGATTGGAACTTTGGTTGATAACCAGCAATTAAAGTCACACTACAACTTATTTACAATTTATGTAAAATTCCATGGAAGTTGTACCCTTGGAAAAATCTTTTCAAATCATATCCATCTTTCAAAATTCTGAATACTTATCTAGCATACCTAGGGCTCAGTACTGGGCCCATTTCTGTTTAATATCTTTATCAATGATCTGGATGAGGGGACCATGTGCACCCTCAGTAAGTTTGCGGATCACACCAAGTTGGGCGGGAGTGTTGATCTGCTTGAGGGTAGAAAGGCTCTACACATGGATCTGGACAGGGTGGATCAATGTGATGAGGGCAATGGTATGAGGTTCAACAAGGCCAAGTTCTAGGTCCGGCGCTTGGGTCACAACAACCCCATGCAGTGCTCCAGTCTTGGGGAAGAGTGGCTGGAAAGTTGCTCATTCGAGAAGAACCCAGGAATGTTGCTTGACAGCTGGCTGAACATGAGCCAGCAGTGTGTCCACGTGGCCAAGAAGGCCAATAACATTTAGCTTGTATGAGAAATGGTGTGGCCAGCATGACTAGGGAAGTGATTGTCCCCCTTTACTCAGCACTGCTGAGGCCGCTCCTCAAATACTGTGCTCAGTTTTGGGCCCCTCACTACAAGAAAGACATTGAGATTTTGGAATGTGTTCAGAGAAAGGCAACGAAGCTGGTGAAGGGTTTAGAGCTGAAGTCTTATGAGGAGCAGCTGAGGAAACTGGGGCTGTTTAGCCTGGAGAAAAGGGGACTCAGGGGAGACCCTATTGCTCTCTACAACTACCTGAAAGGAGGTTGGGGAGAGGTGGGGTTTGGTCTCTTTTCCCAAGTAACAGGTGATAGGACAAGAGGAAATGGCTTCAAGTTGCACCAGGGGAGGTTTAGATTGGATATTAGGAAAAATTTCTTCACTGAAAGAGTTGTCAAGCATTGGAACAGTCTACCCAGGGAAGTCGTTGAGCCACATCCCTGGAGGTATTTAAAAGACGTGTAGATGTGGTGCTGAGGGACATGGTTTAGTGATGGACTTTGAGATGCTAGGTTAGCAGTCGGACTCAATAATCTTAAAGGTCTTTTTCAACCTAAATGATTCTATGATTTTTTCTCTATCAATCTTCCACACATATTCAACTTCCGCATCATATAGCAGCAGTGTGTTTGCTTAGGAACAATTTCCTCTGCAGGTACTGTTTTGTCTGGCTTCTTAAGTATGAGTTGCATCACAAACCAGTGCTGTACCTATTACATTTCTGGTACGCACCCAGCTTCCTGTTGTGGAAATTTTAAGATCCTTCATGACATCCTAAAAACCAGTGTTACTTATGACCAGTATTACTACTAATACACAAAATGCTTGTAATTTATGCCAAAAGGAAATATTTACATTTTTCCCAAACTTTATTTACATTCCCTTTAGCACAGAGTCAATTCCTACACAAATTATCCAATAAGTGCACTGTCATAAATTTTAGTGGAGAGTAAGACACTGCACATTATTTAATAGGGCTTAGTAGGAACTGATACATGCCCAAATGTTACAGGGATAGTAATTAACTCAATGAATCCAGGGAGAACAAAATACCAAACAAACTCTTTCACAGGTTTTGGGTAGAAGGAAAGTGCTTATAAACATCTAGTACAACTTTCTAGTATGGAAAAAATAAAAAAAAAGACAGGCTGCTGTCAGGCTTTCACTACTGTTACGTCTCTTAAACCACAACAATACAGATACCAAAATACTATGTTGAGATGCCTTCCTACTCTTGCCTTGCCACCTCCCTTGAGAGTGGTATGAGATACCTTGATATAAAAGAATTTTTTGTACCTCTGAAAACTCAAGAAATGCACCTTTTGTATAAGGATACATTCCCTAGTACTCTGTAGAACACTTCAGGTATCTTCCTTCAGGGTCTGCAAGCTAGCCAGCCATGGGAAGAAGAGCATTCAACACCATGACCATGCTGCAGGTATGTGAGAGGGCTAGCAAAGTGATCATCTTTTTGGACTCAGAAACGCACCTTCTATTTCACATTTCAGACAGTAGTTATGAAAGGAAATTGTTAGCTTTGTGAACTAGCATAAACACTCTTACGTATCCCACAGTAATATCTGTCATATAGGCTATATGAACCTTGCAACTAATATCACTGAAAAATATTTAGTTGTCTGTGAAAAAAAATCTTCTAGCAAGAAGCTTAATATAGGATTTCTTTTGTACTCAACTATTGACACAAAGGAATTGGAGCCTTTTGTCCCAAGCAAACAAGCACTTCTCCTCTCTACTTGATAATACTGCATTCCTACTTTAAAATACTTTGTTCATCTAGCTTTATACACATTAGGTTGCCTAAAGAGGGTGAAGGGGTAAAAAAAGATTACAAAAAATAAGCAAACTTTATTCATGATTGTGAGTTTTGGCAGAACAGTTTCAAATTAGATTTTAAATTAAAAAGAAAACCCCTTAGATATTCTAGTAAATTTAGACTTCATAGAAAGTTTTTCATAAAGTTTCAGTCCTTTCAGATACTTTCTATCATGTTAAACGAGAAAGTGAATGCAGTTCAAGTGATTTTGCAGAAAAGATCCCAGTAACAGTGAGCTAGATACACTAGGCACTACTCTCATAGTGCCAGTGGATTGAGTCTAGAAACAACGTTACAACTTGGATGGGAAATAAGTTTCTCTGGGAAGGGGAAAAAAGTAACCCATTGATCTTACTATTTTTTTAAATATATCAAGAAATTGGCTAAGTTAAGAGACTTCTTTTGTAATATATATTACAGGAGAATGTTCCAAGAAAGATACAGAATTGAACATATATCAACACAGATCTGTTCTCCTTTATTTCTTTTAGTATCCAAAGGCTTGATATGGTATTGAAACTCTCCTCAAACTGTACTGTATTTTAAATTACAACTTTTAAACCTTAAAGTTTGGGTTATGATTATGAAATACCAGTACCTCACTGTTAGAACTCAGGCATGTTTTAAATCCTCATTAGAGGTTAATTTGGTTTTCCAGCACTCTTCTTTCCTTCCCATGGCTCACATTTCAAGCCTCCATAAATCAAATCATTCAGTCACATGTATTCTGGGCATCAGCTGTTACTAGAGGTGATGATGCTGCACACCACAATTAATAATATTAACTGCCAGGATAAAGCATGCATGTATGTGCACACGTGTGTGTGTGTGTTTATCTTTTACTTGCATTTAAGACACCTCAAATCTGCCAAGCTAGACTGGCAAAACCAGCATTCAGTGATTAGCTGTTATGAAACTTTTATGAGTGCAATTTGCGTAACGGAATTTTGTGGGATTTGTTGTTTTCCTCAGTTGCATGTAAATTGCTTATTTCCTGAGAATGAAATTTGCTTCAAAGTTTAAGCTGTGATACTCTCCTTGCTGGTCTAAATGGAATTTACTGTTTAACTAATAAAGGAATTGATGTAAAGGACAGCATAGAGTATGGGAGGTGTGATAAAGAAACATTGTCTTTAAGGGGGTTTCATATTACCAACGCTCAGCAGAAACACTTTTCTGTTTATGGCTTCAGTACAAACTCAAAGAGCTAGTGAATCAAGAGATTATTTTTTCATATGATTCTTACCAGGTTCAGTTGCAGATCGTGGCTCTGCGTGTGACATCATAAGGAGAAGAAACAAATGAGAAAAAATGGTATTAGAGATTACGTTCATAAAAAACAACATACTGAATGAAAATATTATACTGAACACTGTAGACAAGAACAGAATCTGTGCAGGCACATTACAAAATAAGGAAGACTTAAGTTGTCTGTTGGTAGCAGTAGTTCAACTATTACCTCTAGCTGTTATAATCACTGAAATGCAAGGAAGTCCAAAACTCAGTTCTAACAGACTAATTTCACAATCTTTCCTAACCCTGTATCAAAAGTAGCCACTTCAGATTATTGCCTTACTTTTTTGGAGAATTCTGAAGTCTGGAGAATCTTGAATTTCGACGCCCTGTCGAAACCACTTAACATGAATGGGAGGGGGTCCTCTGACCCTGCATTCCAATACCACAACTTGTCCCTCAGATGCTGTGGAGTTTTGTAGCTCCTGAAATATAACAATGACAATTCAAATGAACTGGGAGCATTTTGCATTGTTAAAAACAGTCTTTTCATCCCTTTGTAGTTCAATTTATTTTATTGTGTCATTACATTTTTGCGATAGATATTTTCTATGAGCTGTATTTTTACGCTCATTAAATTTAATCTATCAGCTATATAGTTAAAAATGACTGAACATGTTATTTCAAATACATTCTTAATATGACTAAAGATGGAAAAGGTGTAGAAACATTTAATTCCTCAGACCATCACAAGCAGGTAGTTACAGTCTGACCTTTAATTTTTCATTCTTCTTCTACAAAGTGAAATGAAAATTCTGCAACTAGCTACACATTGATTGACTTGGTCCTGAGAGAGTAGCTGCTGCTTTCAGGTCAACCTCTAGAATGTGAAGTTGCTTTTCCTCTGAGCCATTTATAATCAGCCAGGCAAAATTATATAACACAAACGTCATTAGGATATATTAGCTTACATATGGATAGATTGTGAGACAGTATTATGGCTGTAATAAATTCTTGTCCACATCCGAAAAAAATCAGGAAGGGTCTAAACATTTGATGGTTTAGAAGCACAGTACTTTTAAATAACAGAATTGACAAGAGACAGCCACTATTTTTGCCTTTGTTACTCATTTTAGGATTATAAATCAGAGAGTCCTTCTAACTGTACTGTCCATCTAACTGTACTGTCCATCTCATTCTCTTTCCAGTTTATCGATATAGTTTTAGGTCTCGATGCAGCAAAGCACTTCAAGTTAAGTCTAAGATCAGAGTTAATCCTAGTTATTATTCATAGATCTCCAGTTAAGCAAATAGATTTTGTTACATGGAAACCTAAAATCTTTGGATTGTTCCCTGCAGTTTGTATACAAAGAAATTTGTATACAAAAGGATAAGTATATTTTTTGTTGTTTGTATCTGGTTCATTTCTTCTATAATTAAAGTTGATTTGCTATGTCCCAAATGCCTAAAGCCAGTAAATACTGGATTTCAGGGACAAGAGATATGAGGATTGGGAAAGAACAGTGGAGTTTTGATTGCTTTGATTGATAGCTTCTGAATCAGAGCTGGATTTCTCCTGTTTCTCACTTCTACTAGGGATTTGCTTGCCTTCCTATCTTGAAGTAACCACATTCTTTAGCCCCTTACACCTCCACTGTTCACCCTCCCATGATACCTGCAGTAGCAGTGCAGAATTATGAGGGACAGATTCAGACTTCCTGACATGAGAAAGGGATATGATAGAGTCAGGCCAGACAGGCGGGCAGAACAGGGGTTGCTCTTATCTCTAGGCAGAACTACTTGCTGTTCCATACTACCTTTGAGTCAACTCTATTTTATTGAAGTAATAACCAGAAATACCTTCTTCATTTTGACTTCAACAAGTGGTGACTAAATAATAGTTACTGCTATGGAAGTAATGGTTTTGAGTGAAACGGTTTGAAATGAAAATAGTATTTTTGATTAAAGTTGTACTTTAGATCTGAGGTAAATATGCTGTCCTTCTTTTTGCTGGTATGTAAGTCCCAGTTCTGAATTTTCATTTGAGATGAATATGAAGATAAATATTGACTTAAATAATTACTTAAGAATTACTGAATAAAAGTAATTGGACTTCTAGCAAGTCTTTACCTTTTACAAGGCATGCCAACGAAGAATGAACTGCTTTTTAAACTAACGTATCTGCATGGATTTTTATCTAAAACAAAGTTAAAAGGCCGGTGTTATTTGTTCTTGTCAGTAGATAAATTTTTCTGAATGAGGTTTTATCATGACTGTGATGTGTAATTGGTGCCTACCTTGTTTTATTTTACAAAGCATGGGCATAAGATGAACACATACAGAATATGCATGTAATTCTAGTAGTGATTTTAGTAGTGTAGAAGGCAGAAAAACTTTATTGTTCCAGTGGAAAAGTATTTTCTTATGAATTCATTAATACTGAAAAGGATAATGAAAACCGCAAAAGTTATAACATGATCAAACATTCCTGCATTAGGATATATAATTTCCTCTGGACTATAGGAGTATGATATAAAAATCATGATGGATAAAACATACCTTTGTAAAAATGGGCACAGAATAGATAGGCTTAGGTCCATCCACACGATGCAAGTACGAAGTAGGGCTTTGAACCTGCAAAGCAATTCAACAATGCTATAAAAATGGAAAGAATATTGGTTTCAGTAATATGGCCTGCATGCATCTATGCAATAACACAAACTCTCAAATGCACAGTCTTACAGTGCTCTTGTTCTAGCACGTGTCTAAAGTGACATCACTGGTTCACATCTGTTATATTTCTGAAATTAAAATGCAAGATTTAAAGACTTTTATACTTCCCATGAGAATTTTGTATCCCACTGTCTTTGCCTTGACATATTTTGAGTTTGACTCCTGTTAATATCATTTAAGTCAGTCCTTTACACTGAATCATTTTTGCCTCTCCTGTTACTACATCCTTGACTGATACAGTAATAAATAAATCCAGGTACCAAAAAGCTTATTAATGTTAGCCAAAAGAAGGGGAAATAACTTACCACTTACTGTCTAATGGAAACTTTTATTTTATTTGTATTTTATGATTTATATGTGACTTTAAGTCATCCATAGTGGCATTAAAACTTAGTATAAACTAATGAACGTTGATTCTCTACATTTAACTTCTAGAGAGCAAAACTTTATTTTCTCTAAAAGGCTCAGAGAAATTAAAGCCATATTTAATTTAATTACAAATTTAAAACTTTTGCTAAAAAATACTGTAGGCATTCATTTGTGTTACAGTGTTGGAACTGGAACAAGTCACTAATTAAATGATATACTCTGTAATTTTCATCATCACCAGATCTTTCAGCTGCTCACATGCTGTGTTGACACACGCTGTTTAAGAATCTGTATGTATATTTACTTTTATGCCACATTCACTAGGTATATACTTAATTTTTTGAAAGTACCATTCTTATTATATTAACATAAATATGTAGTTCAATAATATAATTCCTCAATATGGCAAGTTTTTCTGGACTTAAAAATTTTGAAATAAAATTTAAAATACTTCTCCTAATTTAAAAATTGGTATCTAAAAATACCTGCTGACTGGGCACAGAGATAGGTTGAATTACAGCTGTGGTGACTCCAGACTTTGGTGTAGAAGACCCTATTGTCAAGGAAACAGAGGTGGTTTTCTTTTGGGCCCTGAAAAAAAAAAACACCCCAAAACCAGTGAACACTTCATAACATCTGAAATCAGATTATGTTAGTTTGTAACCAATAAGCCACCTTGTATTTTCTACATCTTTAAATCTGTCATTATCAGCTGAAAAGATGAACAAGCTTGAATAGAACACAACCTTTGGCTAATTTACACTTTCACATGCAATAAAAAGTGCTGATTTAAGATACAAACTAAAAAGCGTTTTGTTTCTTTAATGTAGGTCTCTGCACGTTTTCTTTTCTTTGGGAGGCACACGGTTGAGTGATTACAAATGAAGAATTGGTGAACTTAAAGTTACTCTTGAATATGAAAAGTTAATATGAACAAAAGAGTTGTCAGGGTCAGGCCAGACTTCTCTCATAGAGCAAGCACGTTAATGCAATCTACAGGTATAATACTACACTTTTATATCGCATGAGGAAAGGAGAAAAGACAAGACATACACAAACATACCCCAGATGTTTATTCAGATTGAAAACTACCAAAGGTTTTCCAGTGTCCCTTATTAAGAATACTAGCACAGCTTTGTTCCTACTTTGCACACTTACTGTGGCATAGCTCCAGATTTTGATTTGAAAATTAAACTTTCACTCTCTGAATCTGTGGAACTGGCACCTGGAAAAGAAAGTATTTTCAATAATCTCATATCCTTTTACTGATTTATTTAATGTTTACATTCCAAAGAAAAAACTGTACTACTTCTGCATTTCATTGCAAGAGCTGAGAACTCTGTAATAAACTACTGCAGTTTTTCTTATCTGATAAAAGACTGTAACTATGTACTTTAGACAGTTACAGAAATCATAACCATGCTGATTTAATTGCAAACTGTTTTCCCTAGGCTCTTAGCTGTCTTCCTTCATATTGAAGAATAAAGAAGAAGAAGAAAAAAAAGCTGACTACTGCTACTCTACTGGTAATGTATAATTTTATTTACTTGAATGTTAAAACTTAAAGTTTAAGCAAACATATGGCTTTTACTCAGATAACAAATCTTCAACCTTAAGTAAGAGCAACTCAGTATAGCAAGACATTTTCAGACTAAACTTGCTATCCATGATCTTCACAGTCAGACTATTTATATTAACCTATACATAATGTTTATGAACTGGTGTTTCTTGCCAGTGGAAGTCTTGATATAACGTATGTGTTTGGCTTTTGAACTCACTTAAAGAAAATAATATGAAAGCATTTATTCACTTTCTCTTAATTTCTCCTAACAACTGGTACTTCATACAACATTTATTCCAGACATTTATGCAGTAGATACTATTCCTCAAAGGATCTGTGCATACATTTGCATAGCTGTATTTGTAATACAAATCATAAGCAGTTTATAATCACTATGCATAGTGTAGCATAGACTGATTGCAATGAAACAAAACTTGGACTGAGGCACCCAAGTACCCAATTTATTTACAAAGTTTAGACTACAAAAATCAAAGAAATAAGTAGCCCAGAAAAGGTTAGAAGAGAGAAGCAATTGTCAAGTGAGCAAAGTGAGTCTACATGAAAGTATTTCACTTGAGCAAAGGGTAACTAGGTTTTACATGGCTGGACCTGCTGCACAGAAGGAAGTACGAGGCATCGGTGTCCTCAAGGCTTTTAATGTACAAAGCAATGCTTTGGTGACATTCTAGTTTCCTTAAAGATCATAGAGTAGCAGCCTAACAACTTGTACAATTCTTTCTCTTTCAAATTTACGTATTATAAAACTTCAAGATAGCACTTCCATGTAGTAAGACTGCCAGATCTTAAAAAAGGAATTATTTGCTGCATCTCTATACCTACCTGTTTCTTTTTAAGTGTTGCTTCTGTTATTATAACTTTACATAGTATATTTATACTATTCCTGAGTATTTCTGAAGCCATGCTTACTTCTGCAAATAAAAATCTTACTAGAATCCATAAGATTCAGAAAAGTCTTGCCGATTTTGCTATTATATGCCAATGTGGGATAACAAAGTTCTGAGAATGAAACACAATGAAAGAGACCCTACGAATGCACATCTGTCATGATTTAGCTAATTTATAGTGAAAAGTTTATTGCTTAGTTAATCGAAAGCTATTTAATCATTTTGGTATGGTATTATTCAGATTTCTATGAGTATTTCTTGTATTAATTTGTTTTATGCTTGCAATTAACCATTTAAATTACTTTTAATGAGCTACAAAACAGATAAATGAATACATATTACAAAAATGTTTGAAAGATGCATGAGTTAAAATAAAAATCAGTATTCAATTAATATAACCATGCCTAAAATACAGTCCTCCACTAAAAAAACCCTATTTAATAATTTTACTTATGGTCAAGTTACTAACTTTCCTCAGAGAAAAATAATACTTGAATTATGACTAATTTTGAAAACAAGAAATATTTTGACTATTACTGGCACTTGATTCTGGACAAAACCAGTATGACTGACTTTTAACTTCACTTAAAATCAGTGTATCACATTTTAAGAATTATATTACATTTATCTGTGACTGAACATGGTTCATTTGGGGCAGCCACATTTAATTGCACTGGGCAGAAGTTCAGAACCAAGACAGAGATTACTCTATCATGAAAATCGTTATTGGTATCACCAGTCAAATCTTTGATTTACAGAAGGTACTACTTAAAAGCTAACCGTATGTCAAAAGCTCTGCTTATTCCTCCTTTTCCATTCTGTATCTTACTTGTACCCTAAATAAATAGCAATCTACCCACTGATTCTTGGAACATTCCTTGAAACACCTGAATTAATGTGATGTGATGTTTGAAATGTGTTGCATTAAAGGGAAACAGAGAAACACCATAAAAACCACCAAAGCAAATGTAGTCTTAACATACAGAATCAAGAGTAAACTTCAGCTTAGTTATTTTTTCCTGTATGTGTCAAGTATCTTATTTCATCTCTTACCTTCAATGAATATTTCAGCTGATGTACTATCTGAACCAATGGAATTTGAAGCCAGACAAGTATAACGTCCAGTATCGTCTTCAAAGGCTTCTGCTATAATTAGTGAATGAAGTCCTCCACTTCCAGAACGGATCTGAATGTCAGGCGTATTCTGGAGTTCTTTTCCTTCACAGAACCATCTACAGCCCACACACATTTAGAAATACAAAGAAAAAAAAGAACATAAATTATTGGTTCAGGCTCATCGCACACAAGAAGACATTACATTCTGCTGCAAAAATCTAAATTGCTACTGAAATCAGCACATGGTGCTTTGAAGTGTTTAAGGCATTGGCAAAGAAATAACTTGCAGGAATACGCTTTGTTTAAAAGGTAGTGAGACATTTCTGAATGCTAAGAAAATTGTACACACCTACAGTTTAAAGCTATTCACTGTCCTGTTTTGGTAGAATTCCTGCTTTCTGCATATCTTATGTAATGGCTTGTTTTGACCACAGTCTAATAATTTCAATTTAACTTGCTACTCCCTTCTTCCTAATACTCACCGATTGTCTACACAGGATGTTTGATTTTTGTCTGTCGTGCCCAGTCAACCTAATATAATCCCGCGGTACAGGTTCCATATTGCCAAACGTTAAATAGGTTTACTCCTGCCTCAGATCAGGAACATAAACTGGTTTTCTAGCCCTAGATTTTTACCAGTACCAAAAACGTATACCCCAACAAAAGGGCTGACTTTAGACACAGGCAAAACATACACTTATCTTGGGTGAGTTATTACTAGGTAAAAGTACAGCCTATTTTGGTAACACAAGCATTTTCCAGTGCAGGCTGCCTGAAGCCCTAGCATGTTCTCGGTCCACATTGCTTCCATGAAGGTACCAGGTCCCATCTCTTTTCTGTTTGATGCCCTCATATCAGCTAGTTCTATTCTTATAGGCTACTCCCTGATTTATTTGAATAAATATTCAGCAAGTCTGAGAAGCAGATCATTCTTTTTTTAGCAGGGGCTGCTATGTATTTTTGCAAGGGATGGTAAATTGGTGAGTCATCAAAGGAAAATCATTAGGAAACAGGCTTCCTTCCATTCTTAAATTTTCACTATGTCCTGAAAACAAATTTTGCCAAATCCTTCCGAGCTCCAGCCCTACAAACTCTGAATTTTATCATTCTTCCTTCCCTTCCTCTCACCCCATAATCTTAATCTGTGCTTTTCTATGTGTCTTCGCCCTCTTTTCCCTCTTCTTCCTCTGCCACCCCAAAGTTGTGGTGAGGATAAAGACAAAATGAGTAATTCTAGACTGTAAGCAGCAAAAGTCATCTTTCATTCTCTTTCTCCCCATACACTTTTAGGTGTAGTATCCTTACTGTAGTAAGGATTTTTTTTTTTTTTAAGAAAAATATGTAACGACAGAAAGTTATGGAGAGACAATTCCAATTAAAAGATGACAGTATTTTAAAAAATAATTTTAAAGACTTAAAATCTGCTACCAAAAAAAAAAAATCGGTATTTTTCCTTTAGTTTGTACTGAAGGTGAGTATTTTTGCAGTTACACTCCAGGAATACTTTTGAATTAAACTTTTTTCCCCTTCCCTGTCAGATGATTTTCCCCTACCCCCCAAACCAAAGTAACCTCAAGGAGTTACAGAACTCCCCTACCTACATATGTAAAGCATGCAACACTACAGGATGACAGATACCACACAATAACTAGCAGAGACTAGTCTTTAGAAATGAACTGCCTCACTTTTATTGCTCTTCTTTCTTAAACTACATGTAATTAACAGAAATAAAAAATATGTTACAAAGCTTTCTTCTGAAAATATCAGATAGCAAAACTTGAAATTTCATACTTATTTCAGAAAGCAGAGTTAAGAAACCTAACAGATTTACACGTAAGACAGTTCCCTCTAAATAACAGCCAGAACTATGGGCAAACCCTCTGTGTTTATGAACAATACATCTATTATTCCTGAAATCAGAAAAATAGTGGCATTAGTTGACAGTGGCATTAAAACCATATGTAATTAAAAGACTAACAAGTTCCTTTTCTGTCTTCTATTGTGCCCAGATATTGCACACAGAAAGTATCGTTTTTGGAAGGAACTAACAAACTTCCATTTGTTTACTCAGTAGACCCCTTTGGCCTACTTTTACAACCATTGGGCTCGCAGACAAATCTATTCTGTCAGCTCGACTGCCAAAATTAACATTTCTCTTCCCCCTCTTCCCCTCCTTTCCTCTCTTGTCACAAGTCCTCCCTTCTCCTGGTGTGAGGACCTCTGCTACTATTTCTACTTATTAGACCTTCAGAGTCCTAACCTCTGTGCAGCCTTTCCTAAGTTACATTTTAAACGATATGCACAAGAGAGAGGTTAATTTAATTTCTAGACAATCACAGACAAGAGCCTGTAATATGAGGCCTTACTTAGCCATTAGTTCTATTTTTCTTTCCTTTCCAGAAACATCCTGCAAAGGAAAACCTCTCCTCCAAGCCTAATTATTTTCTCAGATAGATCCTGTTTCAGTTTCATGCAAGTTGTATGGCTTTCTACTGTCTCCCAAATTCCATGCTCACAAAATGTTTAAGAAACTGAGATAAGCATATGAACCGAAAATAAAAAAATCCATTTATTTTTTTTTTTGGTCAGATGGCGTTTAATAAGTAAACTGTTTTCTTAGGAGGATGAGTTCTGCACCGTCCCTTGATTCATGCATAGACAGTCCACCTCAAGTAGCGGGAGCGATTCCTCAACCGGTTGGGACTGGGAGTCATTGTATCACACCAGTGACATACCACTGCAAACGAGCCCTGACCTGCTTCATCAGACACTGTCTCCCACAGAGAAAAACACATAAGCAAGCAATTCAATATAAAAATTACCTCAGCCATCATTAAGGTGATGTTTGATGAATGGGAAACAGGCCTGGTGTTGGACTGCACTGTTTATTGCGAAAAGAAGAATTCACCTTCACGATGGGCAAGAGCAGAGTTATTTGCAACGAAGAGTACTGCAATAGAATTAGTCATATTCTCTTTCCTTTTCAAATTACATTTTTTTCCTTGTCTATCGACACGGTGAGAGGAGAGGGTTGATTGATGTGAATTTGTTTTGGAGATTACATCAAAATTAAGTGAATTAGAAAATTCTCAATTGAAATACTTATACTGCAATAACTTGGCAGTCACCAGTTCAGTTCAAGGGATTTTGTGAATTAAAAAAAGTCAGCTAATGAAGTATTTTTTGCACAAACACAGGCTGAATTTTATGTTTCCATCTTTCATATAGTATGGGGTATTGTATGGCACAAACCTGCTAGCTACAGCCCCCCTTTCTGCCATTACACTTGGAATAGTCATAGTAAGAGGATTTTCTGCTCCTAAGGCCTGAAAAAGATTCAAAGACAAATCACTGAATCATGGTAGGAGTTGAATGGACCCCTGGAGATCATCTAGTCCAACCCTCCTGGCTAAAGCTGGTTCACCTACAGCAGGTTGCACAGGATTGCGTCCTTTGAAGCGTTCTCTGTTTCTACCAAGGGATCACCAAAGTAAGCAACAAATCACTATCAAAGGGAGACTGAGCCACAGAAACCAGCCACAAAGCAAGTCTTAGAAGAAAATTCCAGCTTTATGCTAACTAGGGCAGCATTAACTCACGTCCAGTCTATTCCAGCCTACTGATCCTCTTGGGGATAAGAGGATTACTATCTAGCTGCGAGAAAGCAATAATGCTTCTGGAGAGCCAAAAAAACCCCAAATCAAACCAGAACCAAAAGACATGGAGAATAACACAGAGGAACAAATACACTGCATATACTGCAGATACTTTGTGAAAAAGAGAGCTCCCTGTATAGAGAACACTGGTTTAAAAATACATCTATTTCACAGGTTCAAGACACTGAAAGTATAAAATTTATCCACTCATTTCTCTATCCCTTTGCTGCGGGTTCTCAACATTGTGTAAGGTGTGCAGATAGAAACAAACCAGGCAGAGACCGACAAAAGCTTTTGCGTGTGTGTGTACATATCAGCCCACAGAACAAGAACTCAAGCTCGCATCCTAGCTATGCTCCTGCAGACCATGCTAGCCTGTCCCCTTGAAAGAGAACAGAAACTACTGTAATCATGTCAGATAAAGGCTGCCCAGAAAAAATCGAATAAAAGGAATATAATTTTTATTAACTGGAATTTATTTTATTCAAATTACACTGATTTTCTCTATTTTTCCCTACTTTCTTCTTCATTCTCTTTCCTCCATTTCTGTTCCTGCCTTCAGTTCCACCGTACCACTCTTTTCACCTACATTGTATCTACTGTATGTTAAAACGATAGCAATTAAGTATTTAATGCAGACACTGAAACACAATCACTAGACTGGAAAGTCAACACTCCAAGGAAGCAAACCAGAGGTATTCTGGTAGCAGGGGAGCAATGGTTAAGATCCTCACTTTTCACGCTTCGAGGCCTACTTTACTTTTCCACTGGCTACATTATTGTATGATGGCAAAACTACAACAGCAAACAAAAAAAGGGCAGTCAGATGCCAGGTGAGCAGCAGCTCGTGCACACTGGCACACACAAGTAGCAATTCACACAGTATATCTTTCTTTTTTGCTCTTCTCCTCTTAATGCCCTCATAACCCTCCATGCATAGAAATACGTACCAGCACATGTGTCTGGGATTTTAGTGACTGTGAACAAAATATAAACAGAGTTGAACAGTACACTGACTGAGTGAGCACCAGGGCCTTAAGAAAAACAGTTCAAGGTTCTCTCTAATGCATAATCCTGCTGGAACTCTTGTTTTTTGAGAGTCACTGAGGAATAGAGAGGTTTTCCTTTCTGCACACTCTTAAAAGCTAATTTACAATAGCAGCTGAAGTGAAACTTTAAGATATAGCCGTAGGGAAGAATTATAACAGGGAACTCTGACCACTACAAAAAGTACAAAAAGATAAGTTGTAAATTAAAAAGTAATTTTATCCTTAGTGGTGTTAAGTATGTCCAGCAAGAAAAGTTAAAATTAAATACTCTGATGCTCCTGCACTGGCAGAGGCAGCATTTCCATCCCAATACTGTGTGTAACTTTCACGTTGTTTTCTCTCCATTCAAGTTAAGCATTCCAACACATCCAGACTGTAAAACATTACTACTTAAAGAACTTAACTGGATTTTTAAAAGAAATCAACTTCACTATATAAGACAGAGCACGCTGCAGTAATCAGAGTATTCACATGCTTATGTTCTTTGTACACTGCTCAACTTTTGTGCAACTCACAATGCAATATTTTTATGCCTTATGTACAATGTCATTATTTGTATGGGCAATTTATAAAAGAGTTACCAATAACAACATATGTACTTGAAATATTTGTATTTTTTAATCTTAAAAGAAAATTAAGATCTGAATATAGATGTTGGCACTTTGCCTGAACCTCCAGTTAAGCAATTAAAAAATGGCTTGAATGATGAAAACCACAGAAGCCAATTTTATAATAAAAAACATGTTATTTTGTAAACAGTATACATTATATACTTATTCAGAATTTAGCTGATTCTTCAGGTGTTGTACAATTTTCTTCAACCTCTCATAAATGTCAGTGAGGACTTAATATTCAGCTGTATAAGTTGCATGACTAGGTGTCTGGGGACCAAACCTGCCTTCTCAACGTGTAACAAAAAAGGCAAAAGAATATCAAAATGGTGGTATTTTCAAGAGACTCGTCAAACGTTTCAGCCCACCATTTCCTACAAGTTACTTCTGCTCCTTCTGAGGTCAAGCTTTGCATCATGCTCTCTGCAAGGATGCAAAGAGGAGGGGGTACAGAAGGTAATAGATGTTACCAGCTGAGCCACGTGCTACAGAGCTTCCAAGAGCAGTGAGCAATGGCCTCTGGTGTGGTTTGCAGCCTGCAGTAGCTCCAAAGATAATTTTTTTAGCTTATTCCTGTCATTAAGAAAATTCCTTCCCTACATTCTTGTGTAGGTTTTCCAAGTCTCTTTCTGGTCACTTTACCTGTGGGACAAGGATTCTGCTCTGCGTTAGCACTTCAGCTGGGGAAATAGACTGAGAACTATCTTGAGCTTGTGACAGCTCCAGACAAGATACTCCAAGTTACAGCAGAGATCCTGCCTGTACCTCCTCTCATTCTCACTGCAATGTTCCACAGTCCTACATGGCGTGTACAGTCAATTACAAAAGAAAAGCAGTGTTGCCAGACTTGATTAAAAACTAATTATTCTGTCTTAAAATTGCAGGATTACCTTAAAAGTTCTTAAAATTCTTTAAGATTGAATCTTGTATCTGTCTTTTCAATGGTTGGTCTCACTCTATAGCTTTTAAGTATAGAATCTTTTATAAAGACATATTTATGACGCAGGCTTTTAATCAAGAAAACCCATAATTGATGCTAGAAAGTATGAAAATTTAACAAAACACTGAGCAAAGCAAAGATTTATAGTTGTCTAATTTGGCCTACATCAAATCTTTTAAAGAACATTTTTCTTACTTTTTTGATTAAGAGATTTTAACATCATTTGCTTGACAGTTACCTTTGCTTATTTTGCATTTCTCTGGCAGTGGTATAGTGCATGCCACTGATTTCAACTCTGTTACTGCTAAATTATTCTTAGGCACAATAAGAATTTTTGCCACAAAACATATTTTTCTGAAGTTAATGAACTTACTGAAATTTGCTCCTACTACAAATTTACTCCTGAAGCAACTACCTCCTATTTCCTAAGACCCTTCTGTTTTACCTGAGTTTTTTCTTACAAGCTATTTTTAATAGAGCACCCTAGTCAAAACAATTGTGCACATTACAATATGAGCTAAATGAATAAAGATATTTACAATAGTGATGATATCTATTGGTAATTTGGTAATTCTCCATTGATTTAAATGTTCAGGACAAATTTGTCCTGAAATACAAATCTTTAATTTTTTCCTCCCTTTTTTTTTTTTTTTTTTTTTTTTTTTTTTTTTTTTTTTTTTTTTTTTTTTTTTTTTTTTTTTTTTGGAAAGAAGGTGTTTTTCTGATTGCCTGTAAAAGATGTGGGCAAACAAGATGAAGGGTATTACCAAGAACACTGGACACTTAGGCTCAGAGGCTAATAGTTAACCCTCAGGGGTGTACATTTGAATAGTAATATTTTCATTCTGTCTGTGGGCTGCTATGTGATCACAGGAGTGTTGTGAAGAGAGTAAAAGTGAATCTTAAGGGTTCTTGTGTATTTTGTCAAGAAAGACTAAAAATGGCTGCAGCGTGGGAGCAGCATAAACTATCTTAATAAAGAAATTAATTTTTTTTTTCAACATTTATCATAATTTGACTGTGTACTATGGAAAAATTTAGAGAAGAATGAGTAATAAGGAAAAGCCATTCTCATTTAGTAAAATTTTATTTTTATAAATTTCACATCTCTGTGTTAATCCTTTCTCATAAAAGTATAGAAGATATGCATGATGTGATGTTGTAATGAAATATCTGGATGTAAAGATAAAAATGGTGAGATTTAAAGAACAAAACTGAATTACGTTCCACGCCTACAATGAAGTTGAATGCTAATTTTTTCTTTATAGAAACCAGAGATAGTATACCGTAGAGAAAACAGGTACCTCCTGTATGAATTATTTGGATATGTAATCTAAAGCTATTTATTTGTGATTAATAAATATCTCTGTCATAGCAGCCTGTGTAGGAGGTTAAGGTAAAGCTCACTACTGGCTACTTGCTTCTTTCAGGAGTAACGTTTTTAAAAACTGGCTATGTTCACTCTTGTTTTTAGATCTCTGTGATGATAAGAAAAATATCTAAATATTTAATAGAAGATCAGTGACAAGCATTTAGCAACTTTCTTGTTGAACTGGCTTCAAAGCCTCATAGATACATTTATGAAATACAGCAAAGAAACCAGAGAAGTGACTCTTATTGACAGCACTGTAGTGTTGGGGTAAATGATATTTCACAAATGCATCCAGTGATATCCAAATGAGATACCCAATTTCAGGTAATCCTGATATGTAATACTCATACATATACGAGTACTACTGACACTTAGAACTTAGACATCCATCCTCCTAAAGGATGGCTTTTGAGATGAAGTGCAGTCTGCACAAAGATGGCAAGATCTTTGCAGATGCCTAAGAAATAACTCCGCTGCCCTACAAATTAGTCAGACTAAGAAAGCATAAATTAGGATAATCAAAGGGAAAACCACTAGTCTCCTTAAAAGCCAGAGTAGGCTTTTTTGAAGAGTCAGAAGAGCTCTTTCCTTCACTACAGTTACAGTTCTGCATTTCAGCAATGAAAGCAATCACTCAACAACTTTGATGGCTGAGCTTGACAATATGTCATTTTTTCAAGCTCTCGATACGTGTTGAAATTGAAATAAATTTTCTTTCAAACAAAGTGAATACTGCCTCACAACAAAGTAACTTCAGGAGGCTAAGCTGTCAAAGGTCTCTTCCCTTCACTTAAAATTATTTTCCTCAGATATAAGATCCCAAAATTTCATTATAAAAGCCTGCAAATATCAGGAAAAAAAAGAGAGATTGGATTAGAAATGGAAGCAAGCACAATAACCTATCCGTTATTTATATATCTTTTTATAAACATTATATATATACATGTTTTCTCAATATCCTTAAATATGAATTACGGCAAAATAAATGAATAGTTGTGAATTCCAACTTGTCTTAGCTTCCAAATTATGCGACTTAAGGTTGGAAAATTTTTTTTTGTTTCATAAATACAGTAGGAAAAGCATCTGTAACCTCTCTGGGTTTCAGAGTTTAAGAAAAAAAAGTAGAAAGGAAAAAAAAATCACAACCCAAAACCTGTGAATACTCATGGGTCATAATCTGGTCCTCTGTATTTCAGAAGACTTTATGCTAAAATCATTATGTGTTATGGGGAGTGAGAGGAGGAACAAAGCAAAGTAGAAGCTCAAATTAAAACAGGCAGAGCATATACAGCTAATGTACATTCATTTCATTCTTTAACATTCCGTGCAACTTTCTCATTTTGTCTTCTTAGGTTTCATATTTCACTGGAAGCTTTTATTTTTTCTTTTGAAACATCTTTTACATTTAGATCTCCACTGCAGTATAGGCAATAGCTTCCCTCCAATGCCAATAATCATGGAAGCTGCTTCCATGTATCAAAGCACAAAGATGAAACAGTTTATAAATGTGAAGAATGAGGAACTGCAGTCATAAAACCCTTGATAATAGCTGACTCTGTAGTTTTGTCCCTAATATTATTGTAGATGCTTTCATTATTTTTTAAAATGTAATTCAGGTTTAAATGATTACCGGATATAACTTTTCATTTTCCATGCTTTATACTCTCAGAGGATTATCACAGAAATGTGAAACACTCCGCATAGAATTCAGCACCTGACACATGCACTTTTTGCATTTAACTAGTTACTACATAGGAGCCCCTGTAGTTTTAGGGCATGAAATGCCAGACAATGAGTAATAATTTATTTCTTTCTGACAGGTAATTAAATTGACTTGTTTTGTACAACTTCCTTCTTGGGCCTGGGACATCTTACCCTGAAGTCAGTGTGGTAGACATTATCTGCATTTCAGATTGTTCCACTAATTCATTTGTTGGTAAGTCAAGCAGACCCGTTCTGCTTGTGTCTGTAGTTTCACCAGCAGAAATTGTTTTATTTGTTGTTTTTTCTCATGCAAAGATTATAATCTCTTTCCAAGTATCAGAATATTGGACTTCCAAAGTAGAGATGCTGCTCTGTATTTTTTACCCTGTGGCTAAAGCCCCTTTGCCACACATGGAAATATATACATGCAAATTTTCTCTCCAAAATGGCTTCCAAAGATAATCCAGGAAACTCTGCCTGTTGTATCTTCTATTGAGCATCTTCAAATATTTGTTTGAAGGAAGTCATAGAAAGATATCCCATGCAAACAGCTCTGTACTGAGAGACAGTAGTGGGTGAATCACATGAGAACAATTACAGTTTAGTGCTTCAGAGGAAATGCGTATCTGGTATTAGAGAGAACATTTCTGTTTTCATAGGTTTTGTTCTCAGCCTCAGAGTGTGTGAGAAGAGCCAGTGAGAGCAGCACACTATGCCTCCCTCCTTTTATTCCACCATTCCCTCCCCTCATCCATTTTTCCTATTCTGTTAAGTTAGGCATACCCTCACATGTATTTTCAGGAAGAACATTCACTGTAATTTTCCAGGCTGTCTACAATGTGGCTCCTATCTTACTGAATATAAGCACTGGGCCACCTGGTAACAACAGTCTTGAGAGTATCTGATGGTTCACAACATCAGTTCCCTCTAATCTACTGTGCACCTCCACAATTGCACAATGAACGTTCTCGTGTCTGTGGTAGCTGAATAAAAATGCTTCTTTAAAGAAAAGCTCAACAAATAGGACTTCGAGCACTGAAGCAGTAACTGAACATAAGATAATTTGATATGTTTTATTACTGAGAAACAGAGGTTAAGCACTTTGTCCCTCATCACTCAAGAAAGGTAAGACCCAGGTCAGATATTAACTCTAAGATCATTTTCCATGCGCTGACCAGGTCTCTAGAATAAGAGCAGATTCTGACCTTGCTGACCTTGCATTACCAGATGTACTGTTAGCCTTAAAATTATTACTCAATCTTTTAAAAACCTAGCACATTGGAATGAAGAGACTAATGTAAGTTATAAAGCACTGTGTGGCAATGAAGTACTGAAGTTTCATTCTTAGGGGTCTGTTTGCCTATTGTTATAGAAGGATTTCATGTGGCCACCTTCCATTAAAACTAAGGGCAGCTATGCACCTAAGTCTCTGGTGCGTGCGCTAAATAACCATCCCTATGCTCACTTAAATTGCAGATACCATCACTTGGCTTATGCAGACCTAGGCTTAAAAGTTACCACTTCTGGTACTTGATAGGAAATGACCATGATCATGGAAGAGAAGAAAAGAAATAAAATTAAAATCAGTGAAAACAGTTACAGCACGTTAAAAAAATTAAGTATTTAATAATCCCATGTAAAAGGCTGAACATTTTTCAGACCCAAAGAACTGTTGAGGCTTGTAGGATTAACAGGATTGCTTGTCTAGCTGAACTGGAATGCATATCATCCCTAATAGAAATGCCGCTCTCAGCTATCCATTATAACTGTATACTCCTTTGACCAGAAAGGGATTTTGAACCAGCCTGCTGTCTTTGTTTTGCCTGCATGGGGAGGGGAACCTCTTACAGAACTGCCACACATCATCTTCCAATGGAATAAAGTTTTAAACTTTGAGGGAAGGACTGTAAAGAGTTAGGAAGTAAAGAAAAAATGGAAAGTTATAAGGATAAAATTGCATTTAGGCAGTTTAAATTCTATCCATAAGGCAGATTGCATTTAATATCGCTGTGGTAAGCTAGTTAGTGGCAGGTTCACAGCTGGCAACATGCATTTCTGATGAAGCTGTAATACTTCTCAAAACCACAATACTTAAAAAGGGGAAGAAGCTGAGAAGTATTTTAGACCAATCACTCTAGTGTACAGATATAAAACAACAACATTCAATCATGAAGCCTTAATAACTTACAAATCAATGGTAAGTAAAAAGAAACCTCCATCCAGGGCGTGTAGTTTAATTCATACTAAGAACATGGAAGTGGCAATTGTGGAACTTGCAGATTTACCTTCAGAACTGGCAACACCTTACTGGAGTTATGAAAGGTAGAAAGTTATTAAATCAGCTGTAACAGATTTGCAATCACCGTGCTTTTTATAGGCACAATTAAATGATGCCTACAGAAGACAGTTATCTACATTATTGTAGCTGAATAGATAAACCCTTTTATTTTCAGCTGCAACATTAGCTAAACTAGACCAGATTAAATACAAAATGAGACCCTACGTATCCAATACAAAACCATTTCATTCTTATATGGATACTATTCCTACTATAATATCCCTTTTTCTTACTTCCCAGCTACTTCCAAGCCAAAGTCAGTAAATATAACTTTGTTGAACGAAGATAAAATACTTGATTCATGCAAGTCAGGTCAGCAACTCAGTAACTGAGAACAAAGGAAGAAAGCTGTCAGCAGTTTTGCCAGTGCCTTGCATTAAGTATCACAGCAGTCACATTTACGCAAGAGCCAGGCATCGTTCCGTGGAGTGGCACAGGATGGAGAGAACAAGCGCCTCAGCACTTGACTGAACACAGTTTTCAACAGTAGCAACAGGTCTTGAATGGCTGGGATGCCAATGGAGGAAACTTCCATCACTGAGGCATTCAATATTAGGGTGGCCTGTGTTCACTGACAGTTGAAACAACGGAATCTCTTTCATGTATTTGCAAATAGCAATAACAGCAATCATATCGTTAGAACAGATGGTTTGGCCAAAGTTGGTGGCACATGGCTTAGAGCTCTATGTAATAATTTCTGTTAGTGATCATCAAAATTTTCATCTCATAAGCTTAAAAGAAAATCCTCATGCAAGTGCCCTTGAGACTATCAGGAAACTAAAATATGTTTTCTGTTTGTGGTACTGAACGATGTATATAAACAAAAAACTCAGAAAAAAGTTTACATGCATCACTAGTAACCACTTATACTCTGGTTCTTAGGGTTTTTCTTTGTTTGCTTTTTCACTCAACAATTTCCCAATTAATTTCTTGTTCATAGATAAAACCAGAACTTTGTAAATAGAGACTATTCTGCTGTTCTGTGTTCTTGACAATTTTATGGTTTGAATGTGGGGTTTTTTAAGTAATTCCTGAAACAGTGAACAAAAGCAGAAATTCTGATCATTCCAGTTCAATTTTAATTTAAAATATTTATCTTTCTCTACAGTGTTTTCTTAAGTTTTTTACTTATTTTGAGCTTTTTCTTTATTTTTCACATTTGTTTGACATCCCAGTAGCCAATAGGAGTTAAATAAGCAAGGCCCAGCAATAATGCAGCTAATTTGCACTATTTTTAAATGGTTAAACTTTTTTGTCAAATTTTGTTCTTAACTTATGGGTGCAGTCATTGCCAAATACGGCAAAGTCTCCTTCATCCATACAGCTAATTCTTGCTATCTTGCATGAATTCTTTAATTTGTAATTCAGACTCACCAACATCGACTACTTTCGTTATGTAAGGACAACCGGAAAATTTGGAGAAAACTATTTAAAGATAAATTCAGGAAATGAAATTAATAAAGCTAGATCTGAGGTCCCCTGTACAATCATTGAAATATAACAAACAATCTCATAATTAACTTTATTTCAATAATAGTTTAATATCCAGAAAAGCCAGAGAACTTTGTGAACCCACATTTACAACATGTTAAATAGTTTCTAAGCCTACTGGTCTGGACTGAAGCTGGAAGCGTTCTGAATTAATTTCCAGCATTAGTGACCAAAACAATGTATCAGCAATACTAACTATACCTGCTTTGATTCATAACCTAATATTATCAGAGACATTTTTCATAGTTGCTGGTGGGAAAAAAAAGGATCTCTATGTAACAGCTGTCATCTTTACAAGTAACTGTACTTTTCTTTGGCATGCTATTTCCTTATATCCTACCTCCAAGGTAAGTATAATAACAGACATAGCAAAAAGTTACCCATTAAAAGAGCTAAAATAAGATTCAAGATTTTGGACTCCCAGATAACATCTGTGGTGTCCTAGGACAGATTTAGAATGTGCTATATGAAAGGGTCTAGTTGAAACAGCAGATAAGAGGAAGGAAAGGGTGGGGAAGGAAAATTGCCTGTCTTTGGAGCCTCAGTTGTCCCAAGGCAGCAAAACTTACGCTACCATTTCCTCAGCATCTTTATACACAGCATCCCTTCACAGAAATTACAGGCCATAGGCAAAATCTGACCGACTTGGTTTATGCAGATACCTGTCATTAGGCTTAACTGCTGCATTACTGTGCATTTCAAAACCCACAAGGAGTCTCTTCAGAGGAGGACTACATTCACCACCTAAGGCAGACCTGAGAACTAGGCATCACCTTTGCCTAATTAATAATGATTAACTGATGCTATCTGTTCAGCTATCAGTTAAAGAACTTTTACACGCTCTCACTAGCTGCAAGACACAGCAGGGCTCTCACTTTGGTTTCAGCCTTATCAGACAAACTTATATCTATGGTTGCCAGCCATCAGTATGGTATGATCCAAAAGCGTGAACCTACCCTTGCTATCTGCTTTGGCACTATCTGCATAGCTATGGCCAGTGCCTGCTTGCTCCAAACATTCATCACTTCCAAGATTCTTCTCACCTGCCGAGATACACCAGCCCAGCCAGCCATGCCTTAAAGCATACCATGTGCATATTTCACAACCATTACGAAAACTGAAACACGAAACAGTACCAAAAGCAGGTTTTACTGGAAAAATCAAAAATTCCATTGGAATCCAACAGGTTGAGGGTCACTGCTGAAAACTGCTTTAAGGTCTTCTCATTTTTGCAATGACTAGAATTTATAGGTGCTTGCTGTGGCCCATGTAAATCCTGGAATTCCTTGATGTTTATTTCCAGCCTTTTTCCATCATGCCTCTCTCTGCTGTTTGAAAAACTGACTAAAGAGAACTATTTTTCAGACGAGCAATGCAACACGGATTGCACCAGTATTACAGTCAGAAAACCAAGCAAGTAGTCACTGAGTTTGGGAAAAATGGAAAATGTCAATCTAGTTGCAGATTAATACTTGCATACCCTCAGCCACCCTATCAAAGCTGTCCTAGAGATGTCTCAAAGAACAGAATTGTCTCCTCTTTATATGCAGACAGACTCCCACCCATGCTGCACAACAGAACCTTACCACCTCTGCTTCACTTGGTCTGTAAAGCACTGTGGGGCTCTGGAATTTGTCAAAGTTTTCAGGTACAAGACGCACCTTTTAAGACCGGGCACCATAAAGGCCATGCTTTGGTTTTTTTTGGAACAAAAACTGTGCTGTTTTATCCACACTATCATTCGGATTGTCCAGTATAAAACCAATTTGGGTTGGTTCTACATATTTCATATGCATTAACATAGTGAAACCGAACATTGGCACAACACATTAACATATCAGAGGCAGGAATGTCAAGGTGCTATAGTGTACATTTTGACCCCTGACTAAATCTCACAGCAGTTATTCAGAAATACTAATAGCTTTCCCATCTGCATTGTGCACTTCAAAGCTGCAAAAAAACTGCAAATAACTTTTAAACATTTACATTGTAGTTTACGTGAGGCAGAAAGTAACTGATTCATGAACGTTGGTTAAAGGTTGGGGTTTTTTTAGTTTTTTATCCTTTTATAAGTTAAGAACAAAGTTCACGTGTATTCTGGAAATTAGAGAGAGAAGTAATGTTAAGCAATAAAGTAGTTCAAAAGGATGCAAACAACTGTAAGACTGATTATTCTATTGGTTTTTTTCCCTCCGGTTTCAGTATTGGGGTAGTAAGGCTAGCTGGCAGAAAGATGGCAAAAAGCTTATAATTGTTGTTTATTGGACGTGCTGTTGTAAAATAATACTTAAATATTATTTCTAGATAAATTACCATGTATGCAGAACTGTAGGAACTGTTTTTCATCTTTATTTCATCTTCCAACAAGAGGCAAGAATAAAAAGTGTTTTTCAGTGCTACAGCTTTTGATGTTTTCTAAATTTGAAACTCTATAGTCTTATTTTCCCATTTAGAAAGTATCCATATAAAAAACATTCACCACCTAATACATATGAAGCAGTTTCAGATGAAAGTGCTATGCATCCGTTTATGGGAGAAAGGATATAATTGAGAAGAAAGGACTATGAGAACACTGAGGAAAGAACAAGTTTTGATTAAGAGTAACTATTTTAGAGTAAACAATATGTATAAAAACAATATAATAGCAAAAAGTGCTCACATATATTACAATCTCGTCCTTCAGATTAGGGATATACTTCATTCTAGATAATTACAACAGTTTAATAAAGTGTTTAATAATAGAAGCTTTCACTCCTCTTAAGAGCAGCCCAAAATGCCAACTTTGAGAGTAAGTAAATAAACTATACAATCAAAAAAGCCATTGCCCTTCCTTTTTCCTTTTTATACTTTCCATAGTATATTTGGAATGGAACATATTTACTGTGATTTATGGCAGGGAGATCTTCCCTTATCTCTGTGCTTCTGCCTCTCTCTCAAATCAGGTCACCAATTACCCTGTAACGTCCAAAAGAATTCCTGAGATACATTTGCTCTCATTTAAGAGAGGCATGTTTGTACCCTATGCAAAATATTCAAAGAAGCCATTTCTCGTTTTATTCCAAGAAGCATTAAAAACTATTTGTTTTAATCCTGACCTTACCATTAAATGCTATGATCCCAACTCTTGGCCTCTAGGCAATTAAAAAAAAATCGTCTGAGTACATCCAGCCAACAATTTCCACGTTAAAAAAAAGTCTAAGTTGGAGCCATGTGGTCTCAATCAGGCAGTAAAAAACACTCTGTATTTTCTTAAATGCACGACTGCAGTATGCCCATAACGTCTCTTTTAAATCATCTTAACCAGATCTGAATCACTCTCACCACAAATGATTTGGTGGCCCTGGAATGTGCTGGGGTAGACAGAGTTGCTCTGCAATGAACATTGGGACATTTCCCTCTTCCCTAGTGTTAAGAGAATAGTCTGCAGCAAAAAAAAAAAAAAAAAGTTATTCAAAAAGTTAAAGCCAAGACAAAAAGTGACATCACAGTTCAATCATTCAAGGAAAAAGGAAAAAATGCAACTACTGCCTAATAAATCAGTACTGTGTGCCACAAACCACAGTGAGCCAACACAGCCAAAGAGCAGCTTTTCTTCCTGAAGCAAACAGAGATACCACAAGCAGCTGGCAGATGCATGTGTAATTGCATTAACAGAGAGCCATTGAATCCATTAAGCCAGCCAGACTCGGAGAAGTTGATCAATTAAAAAAGCAGAATAACCCCGATTTCACAACAATCTGTGCATCCCCTTACGTTGCACTACAGTATTTTTTATCACAGGCTACCACAATATTTTGCACAGATAAGTATGTATATGGCACTTTGTTAACAGTCAGATCACTTAGGACCAAATAAATCCTTTGAGATACCTGTATTACCCAGAGGTATGTTGCTTGCCTCCTCCACTGCCCCACTCTAGCAAGTAAGAATGAGAGGCACAAAGCACCTTAGCTTTCTCAGCACATCTCAGGAGTTCCAAAATATTACTTACATCTAAAGTTATAATAGGGGAAGGGGAATATAATTCCTTGGGGGCTCCTAAAAGTCAAGTTTAAGAAGCAAATGAACAAGCTTTGCTTAACTAACTGCAAGATTCTTAAATGCCACTTTCTCTTTAAAGGTCTGTCTGCAGCCTGAAAGATTTCCTTCAGTCTTAATCACCTCAAAAAACAATTTAAACACGTGGCCAAAGTGATGTGCATTTAAAACAGGAATAGGCCAGAGCCAAGATGTTTGGATCTAGTTATTAACCTTCTCATACTTCATGGATCCAGGGGTTTTGGTACAGGCCCATCTCTGAACTCAACACTCATTGCCAAACCTCACAGTCAGTAGAAAATATGCTTTAACATATCAAAGCAGGAAAACCAGCATAAAGATGTCAGATTTTTCCACCACATCAATGAGAAAAAATGTCATTATAGCACCCATGTAAATTGTGAAACTGAAAGCAGCTGCTGAGACAACCTGACATGGTGCCATCGGCAGGGGGGAGCCCAACTCAGGAAAATGCTATTCCATTTTTAGCTCTGAAAAAGAATCTTTGTTAGTTCTAATATGCAATTCCAGTTGAGTGAATAACTTGCCATAAATAGAGCTAATAACTGCTATAGGCAGAAGTGCTTTAGTACCTGGCAAACAAAATGTGTACTAAACATCCCCAACATCCTAACCTATTGCACACTGTCCTGCTGAGCAGTTTTGCAGTCATTCCATAGTAACAGAATTTAGCGGAATGATATTACCAATTACCACACCAAGCAGAGTGTTCTTGCAAATGAAGGGTGAAAGTCAGAATGTGAGAGCTTTGGTTACGAGTTTCTGAATTAGAAAAAACAAACTTACAGACCTCAAACAGTTAATTGACTCTGCCTGCTATATTTGCAAAATCACCCGTTTGCTCATTCAGCTTTTTTTTCATGTGACTAGATTCACCTTCACAAATCCCCAGTAACCAACAGTTAACTCCAGGTAGGAGGAAGGCTCACCTGGTCAACACAAAATATTGGAATAACTACTTGAAGTAGCTGGTGGAGCCAGAGTTAAGGGAAGGGAAAGGAAAGCTTTTCTCTTTTCAAGTCTATTGTTCCAGTAATGTTCTGGGGTTTGGTGCCTTTTTTTTTTTTTTTTTGGTAAAGTACATAAGTACATTCAATCACCTGGTCTTTCCCCTTTTGTCAAACTTATTACACAGTTGAACTTTTGGATTTCAAGGGTTTCTTATTTATTACTTTATTAAGATAACCCATGTTGCAAGACATAATAGCATGCTGATAGCAGGGCTTATCAGTAGCTTTAAAACAAATGGGTCCCTACAGTGAGTTTCCTTTGACAGCTAGATGGCATTTCTGAAAGGAAGGCATTTGGATTAACCTGCCACTGTGCTAATCATTATAAAACTTTTTCTAAAGACAAGACAGGGAGATGAAAAAAAAGGTCCTTGTAAGAAAGCAATCCATTCTACTAGTAAACTTAAAAGGCAGCAGTGTAAATGCATTTATAAAACAGGAACAGTTAAATCATTTGGCTTATTGGAAGAAAACCAAGTTTCTTTTTGCAATTCCTGTCCTCTCTGAGAGTCATTTATCCAAGCATACACTCTTTTCCACTGTACATCAGCTTTCACTAGCATGCCCTAGAACAGTAGACCCTCAAAGCTTTTTGTTTTTAAAAGCAGATTCACTTGGCTCCTAATACCGGGGAGGGGGTGTGTGTGTGCTCTGAATGAATGCCAATCACTTAAAACAAGTTTATTTTGGGTTCCTATAACCTAAACAGTCATAGGAAGCACCTCATCCCTTTTCACTCCCCCATCCTCCTGAACTTTAGTTCTATTCATATCCTCTGTGATGGAAGATCTTTACTTTCCAGGTTCAGCTCTTGCACTTAAAATAAAGGGGGTACTCTGCTAGTTAAAGTTACTCTATACTATACACGCTTCAAAATTAAACAGATTTGCAGAAAACCCAATAATTAAGCCATTTGGAAAGGTTTCCAGAACTGCATAGTTACTTAGGAATTTTGCTAAAATATATACATTCTTACAGTGCTTTCTGGAAAGGGAGAAACGAGGAACATTTTACGGCTAGGCACTGTTCCGAGACCACTATAACTGAGCACACACTGTATGATTCACTCACGTACATTTTTCCCCTCCTCTATTGTAGTAAAACAGCTAAAGCATCATATTGTTTCTTGCATCTTTATACACATTTAATGCTGGCACTTACCGTTGCAGAACAGATGGACCCCCACCCCCCACAAAGAAGCTGATAGCTGATGGTCTCTGGATCCTTGTTTTTTTTCTTGACTATCCCCGGCTCTTAGCTTTGCTGCTCTAAATTCAGTCTAGATTGCAGAAGAGCACAGAAAAAATTAATAGACAGCCGAGTTGCCAAATTCCAACCCCTCACGATCGGCAGGGAAGACGTTCTCCCTAGCTCTGACTGATTCCAAAGAACAAAGCCTGCTGGCAATGAGGAAGCGGAGTTTAAGTCCTCTGGCTTCAGTCCAACTGTTGCTCTTGCTTTTGCTTCAGAGTACGTGAGAGTGTTTGTATGAGCTTGTAATGTATGTAAGAGATGGGGGCTGGGGGAAAAAGAGGGTGTGTGTAAGGGGAGGAATGCTAGTCGTATCCAAAAATAACATGAAGGAAGTAATGTAGTGATCCGTCTCCCCTCATTCTCTCCTCTTATCGCATGTACTAAGAGTGTCCCTACCCTAAGATTCTGATCTCAAGAGCAGGGAGAGAAAAAATTCCGATGTGACTTGCAGCTCATTTGATTGCGCTATTAAACTGTAACTGAGGAGCTCTATGCTTACAAGGACACGTCACGAAACGCATGATTTAGTAGCAATCCACTTCATAATACTGAAGCCAGAGTGCATTTCACACTGTGTGCATTTGTTCGCAAACTGGAGAGAATAAACAGAAACTACTATTGAGGTTTACTACGTGTCAGAAAAAATAGCACCACATTTGCCTCTCCAGAATTTCCTAAATTCCAATCCTAGGAATTTCTAGATCCTCCTTACTATTGATTTTTAAAACAGCAAATGTTGCAAGTTTACAACATAATGCAGAAATAAGGATATAAAAATCTCTATATAGTTTGATTTTGTCCTGTTTTTTCAGAAATTTTCATAAACAAATTCCATATTCAGAAGAGTACTCTGTCAAAAAGAAAATCAACACCCGCAACACAATACAAAGAAGAAAACCTCACAGAACAAAAAGAAAATAATTAAGGTTTCCTTCCTCCATAATAAGAAAGCTATAATGTAACTATTGTGACTTTTTTTTTGTAAAAAGTTTCACAATATTGGTTTCAATAATTGTGGGCTTTTAAATATCTTAAAAACTGTCATCAATAAGTTAAAATAAAAAATAAGGAAACTTTAAAAATTATCAATAGCCTCAACTTTTTTTTTTATTATTACTTGTATTTAATCCAGACTCTGTCAAATTAATTTGAGGACCACTAAAGCTACCACTAAAGTATCCAGAAGCAGACTCTGTGATTAGTTAAAGTTTCTGCAGAATCTTTATTGTATCCAGTAGGGCTTCAATCTCAAGCAAGTGGTCTCAAATTGTTACAAGCAAGCACAACACAATTTATATTTTTATCATACTACTATGTGAAGAGTAGTACTTCACGGAGAATAGTATTTGTTTTTAAAAGTTTTAATTAAAACATGACACTATAAAGAAAGGTTAAAGCAATTTTGGATTTCATTTTATGTAGAATAGTTTAGCCCAAGATTTTTGACCAAGCAAAACTGATCAATTTCCACAATTAATGGCTCTGATACACCAGTTCTCACAACAGAAAAAAAAAAGTGGGAAAAAGGGGGGAAAAAAGAGTTAGAAATTAGACTCCAGTATGCCAGTTTCAACAACGATAGCATAAACCAGCCACCTGTTTACACAAGACTTTGTTCCTCAGTATGGGAGACAGTGTAGATCAGACCTAGTGATTTCCATATCTGAGGTCGATAGGTTTTCTGGACCTACCTTTTTTTTAATCTTTTAGTAAGACTAATGAAGCTTTGGATAGCAGCTTAGGTTTTATAGAACTGATGGAATACACTTCCCTACATTCCCTTTACATTAAAGAAATTACAGTGGCTTTCAAAGCCAGTAGCAAAAAGTTATGGTAAATTTTAAAACTACAAATACACCCTATGTTGAAGGTAAGTCTCAGAAGCCTATAGAAACCATCTGGAATGAAAGGAAGTTATGATGATTTAAGTTTGCCTTCCTGCATATTCACTAGAGACTGAATTGCAATATATTGTAAGGCCATAAAAAGTTACAGTAAATCCAAGTTCTGTATCAGGACATACACTGAGCCCTACTGTGATGTACTTTTCTGCTGGTACTTTATTCCTTGGTAGCATTACAGGGCTTGGCTTCCTTTACTGTCTTGAGGGTTGCCAACCCAAATTTAACCTGACAAACTTCACATGAAGGAAAAGATCAAGAACAGCTACGGTTACCTAAGGGCTTTTAGTCCACACCTCATCCCATCTTGAAGATCAGCTGCACTGAATTTGCTGAATTGGCTAATTACAGTTCTAACTTGAAAAACATATGTGTTGAGTGGACAACAATAAACCTACATTTCATTTTGTTTGCAACTGAGTCTCCAGAAGAAAGAGTTTAGTCTAAAACTCAGTCTTGGTCCAGATACTTGAATATGTTTTGCTATTATGGAAAAGCACAGGCCTGAAAGAGTATGAATTCAGCAAAAATATAAAATTACAACATTAACACAAAAAAAGAAAGCAAACAAAAAAGTAATGGGGAGATGCCACCTACTTTCTTCTGTCTCAGCTCTGCTGTCATAACTAGACCCAAAAATATGATGCTGCTTTCAGGAGAATTTGAAACTCAGGCAACCAAAAACTCAAAGAAGATATGATAAAATTGAGTAGTTCAGTAGTTGATACTCCACAACATTTATCCATCAAACAAAGCATTACTAGCATAGATACTACATTCTTGTTTTTCCTTTGATGTCTATACAGATAACAAAGACACATGGCACAAAAAAAAAAAATACCTGGAATTATTTCTTATTGTGTAATTAGTGAACTAAAAGATTGAATTTTTCAGGGATCTCAGTTGCATAGGCCATTACTACCTTAATATTGTTGTTATTTAACTAAAATATAATGTAACCCTATCCCATTTAGGAAAATTATGACAACTCTACATTTGCTAATTTGCAGATGATCTGGTCCAAGTAACATCATATTTTCTGCCTACAGGTACTTCAGCTGCAAGTTTCAAGTTGTGATGAACATTTATCAGAATTCAGTTTGTTTTCCAACTGCGTTTATTTCTAGCTAAGTAAGGAAAGAAAAGAGATAATTACTGTTTCTTTCACTGGAAGTTCATTCTCATTACACACAGAAATGAGACACTTTGTGGGAGTAAAGCTTTTACTGGTAAGCTATAGCCATCATAAATTGGTTGCTTCTCAGACCAGATGGCTAGAGTAATTTCTGAAGCATTAGATAAATACATTAGAAATTACAAACAGCAAAACATAATACAGATTGAAAAGATTTCTTCAGGGTGGTCAAGTGCTCTAAGTAATGTCAGAGTCAACTACTGGTAGTAGATTCTAAAAAGCAAGATTTTCTCATATTTCTATACAGTAAAGCCCATTCAGAGAGGTTATGGTAGACCCTTCTGGACTGTTTGCATAACAAAGCAAAGCTATATTTCTTTTTCTTTTTTTTTTTTCTCCACAGAATAATAGTAAAATATAATAATAGTCATGAATTAAGAGGAAAACATAAATTTTACTCACTTTTTTGAGCACTTACTAGGTACAAGCTCTGGTAAACTGGGCCATTTAACAACTTCAGTGTCTTGTACTCTGTACACACAAATGTGTTCCCAATATAGTCTATGTAAACTTGGCATTCAGCAGTAAAGGTCACACTGTGCTTGGATGTAAGGAGCACTAGTAAGACAAGGGCAATAATCTAATAAAAGAAACAAGACTGGTGAAAAATGCAAAAAGGTAGAACACTGGGGTCAGACAGTCTGTATTTTCCCAATTCAAACATTTTCCTTTTAGTACCTACATACCTGAATTGTCCAAATGATGACCCATGCTGAATTTATCTTTGATTAGGAAAACATTTAAAGGTTTTGCTCTTTCTATCTATGCATTCTCTCCATGGTTTCTGTGAGTACTGACCCAAAGCATGCTCTTTCCTGATCTTCTTTGCACTCTCCACTGCTCCTACAGACTTTTTTTCTTTTAAAAAGTGGAAGTGTTTCTGTGGCACAGATTTAAAGAGGAGCTTTTTCTCTGTAAAGGCAATGGGTGAAGTATTTGCATATTCTGAAATTATTTAATGTCAAAATTTCATTCTCAAAAGGACCTAAAGAACATTTTGACATTTTTGAAAGTAAGAGTTACTGTATAGTTCCAAAGTCTTCTCTGTCTCTTAGAAGAATAAAGTTAGTATTTTTTAAGAGAACTACACTCCCCTCCCTGCACTGCTTCCATCCCCCAAATACTACTAAAAAAAAAAATTTAATAAACTTTTACTGCAAATATGGTCTAAATCAGAGGAAATTAAAATTTTCATAATATTTTCCTTGCATAAAAACTTTCTTATTTAAAAGAAAAATGAATATAGATAATTCTGTAGGGTTCTCTAGTGTTTCTATTTACAAACTTTGTTAATTCACTTATACATAGGCAGTAGAGATGAAGAAGGTATTAAAAACAACCATATAGGCTGTGTATGTAAAGGGATGTGTTCAGATATCTCAGAATAATTTAATTAATGAGATTTCTTCCACGCAACCCAAGGCCAAAATTAATATCATGCCAAAACTGAAGTTTCAAAGAAATCACAAGCTTTTCAAAACCAGTATCTATTAAAATGGTACCTACAAGCTACGACCTCAACCAGAATGCCCTTGAGATTACTATCTGTATCATACTGACAGTATACATTCAGACAAGTTTGGTTTTCCAAATGTTTTATGCCTGCATCATTACATAAAGGGATAGAAATACCTATTTGTTACAATTATAGAAATAAAAATCCTCATCATCTGCACTTAAGCCTGAAAGTCAGTCAAACCACAAAAATGATATTCCAGAGCACTAGAAGAATGTAGGAATCTTGTAGAGTACGCACCTCATTTAGATGCCAACAGGAATTTCCCAAAGACCAAAAAGGCTAAGAACCATTTTAATAACTATTACTTTCCAAACCAGTTGTTATATCTGATTACACTGAAAATTTGTTTACTTTTAGGGGGCAAGCATCCCAAGCCCAAACAAGTCAAATGGCTGAAATATTTGTTCACAGAGTTAAAGAATCATCTACTTCTTTTGTTTGTTTATTGAATCCATTGTAATCTCAGGATAAGTATATAACAATCAGCCCTGAAATAGGTCCCATTTAATTTACTGAGTGATTAAATTTGAAAGCACCTTAAAAGGATGCATGAACTAGGCTAATGGCAGGGTGGAGATGAAGGGAACCAAACATTTCTAACAGTCATCCACTTGCTTAATTCATGCATTGTCCATATGATTCATACGCTGGGGATATTCTGCCTGAGGCTACAGCTTATGGGAATTATTCTTCTTAATTCCCAGTGACTCTAAGAATCTCATGCCTCCTCTGATGCATCTATTAATTTGCAGTTTTAGTTCACATCTATTCTCATGTTGAGCAAACATACAAAGCTAGAGCATGGAAACAGGTAATCATTCTCCATTATATTCTGCCAGAAAGTAAAAACCCAAGTACTTCTTTATGGATACTGCACACACTCTCAGTCAGAATTGAAGGTTTTCACAAATAGGTGAATGCTTTCAAAGCTATTAAAAAAAATTACCCTCCTTCTTTCATAAGAAATGATAAATCCAGTGCAGAGCCAGAGAAAGGTGTCAGGTTTGGTTGTAAAAAATAACAAACTACACCTAAAAATTGTTGCAGCTCTTGTAATATAATTTTCAGTGTGAATGCTCCCTCTTTCTGCCCCTATTCTCTCTCTCTCTGTATTTATTTTTTTTCCCTTAATTTTATTTCATGCCATTATCTGCTAATATTTACTACCAAAAATCTATGAGGAATGCTGGAAACAAATGTAGGTGCAACACAGCATGAAACCTCCAGAGTCACATTACTAAAGAAACTGGAACCACAGGCCTTTAGCAGCCATTCTTTCCAAGCAAACAAAGCCAAAGGTTGGGAGAACTGACCAGCCTCCAGTACCAATCCAACTCCAGCATTCTGAAAAAGCAGAGCAACTGCTATTAGTCTTAAAAACAGAACTTCCAGCATTATCAGTACATTTTTCTCTATGCAAACTCATGCCCAGGATGTCAGCAGATGCTGCTGCTACCATCTGACCACCTAATTCATTTTAGCTGAAAAGTAATGATAGAAGTAGCTCATCAACAACTTTACTTCAGTTTAAACTTAAAGGAGGTGGTTTTCATTAAGTAACAACACAATCACTAAATCCTGTAAAATGTACTCTTTTTTTTTTCTTATTTACCTTGCAATTCTAAGAATCTGTGAAGAACACAGTCCATGAAGGAGAACTATTTATATTTGTTCTTAGCTTAGTTTAACATATTTTTGAAATATGAACAATGCCAAAGTCCTTGTGTTATGATCTAATAACTACCAGACTATCAGGAGCTTAATAATAAAATGTAGCAATACAAAGAGAGGTGTGTGGGCCTAAACCTTTCCCCCCACCACATGTCTCATACAGATATTCTGAAGGTGGGGATTTTTGTTTGTTGGCTTGTTTTTAAAACCACAGTGCTTTTAAAAAGTATAGTCATCGCCTTATCCCAGTCTAGCCGAGCTTTTAAAGAATACATTTCTGCAATCTCTGTTAATGAAAGGAGTATTAAATGAAGCAATCCAGCTACTGCTGCATTTCCATTTAAATAAAGGTTCATTTTAAGATTGAAAAAAAAAGTATTTTGAAAAAAAAAAAACAAAAAAAGAACAAAACAAACTGTAGCTAAGCTGGACATTTTATCTCACGTCCGAAAGGTTCATTTCTTGAACAATGATGAAGTTTTTAACTGACAACAAGGCAACTGCCATCCTCTGAAATCATACAACAGTGATAAAAGAATTAGTCGCATTTTTTACAACAAAACCATACAAAACTATAAGCACCTTGCCCTTCTCACCGTACAATAAATCCTTCTATTCTCAGCGAACAGCAGGTTGAGAACCAGCAACCACAAAGCTTTAAAATGGGAAGAACACGGTGATTAGTTTAAGCCAAGTGAAGAATGTTGCATTTTTTCAAGATGTGTTTACTAAGCAGTAGAAGCATTCAGCAGAGTTGATGGTTAGCCAGCATTTATAAATTCTAATAAAGAAAGCAGCTAAATTGAAGAAACAAACTCTTGTATTGGGTTCTGATGTTAAATTAATCATTATTTGAGAAATTCTTATAGGCATGATATTAAAACTTTGTTTGAAAAAAATTCCTATAATTTTTTGGTTTACTACTGAGAGAAAATGTAAATTGTTTGCACAAATGGTTTATATTAGACAAAGGTAGCATTTAAAGAAGCCAAAAAAACTTGTTCATCAGCAGTAACACAAGCAATATGTATGTATACTTACTTAAAAAGAGATTTCCTCTTTCTATCACTATCCATGTTTTCTTTTATATATGAGTTACAAAAGTGGCCACAATTTTTCCTTCTCAAACTTCTATAACACTACATTTTGAGAGATACTATACACTAAAAAAATGTATTTTTCTGGAAGGTTAAAATATTTTCCTTATCAATGAAACAGAAAAAAATAATAGTTACATTTGGATATAGAGAGTAAGGACTAGAAAAAACTTGGGAATGAACACTTATCATAAAGGAAGTATTGTTATTAGCAGAAAATGAAATTAGATGTATACACATATTACGTATTCTTTCACTTTGGAGTCACCACATTTATTTTTTTTTAAATAAACTACGCAAAGTCTCCAAGAATGATTTCCAGAAAAAATACATTGGCACAAACACTGAGGATTTGGTTGGGTGGGGGAAAACTTCCCAATAGATCACCTAGCAAAGACTGCTGACTGGATCATAAGGGGGTCCCAGTTCACGCATCACCTGGAACAGGCCTCCCTTGAACATCAATCAATGCTTTTTATATAGAATCAAGCTTGCTTTGGCTGTTTGGATAGCTGTGGAGTGAAGGCTGAGTTTTACCAGGCTGCCTGCTTCACCTACTTCTGGGACAAATCCCCTTTCATGATTTGAAAAAATCTTAAAAATGCTATTCAGGAGGATTAACTGTGCAGCAGTAATTCTTCAAAAGTAACCTGAGGTAAACCACATATTTCTATTCCTGAGTACAGAGGAAAATCAGTTCAGGAAATGAGCTCATAGGTAGATTAAAAATAAAATAAAATAAAATAAAATAAAATAAAATAAAATAAAATAAAATACCAGAAAAATTCATGTTTAACACACAATGTTATTCCCCTTCTAATGCACTGCTGAAACCTTGAAGGGGAGGTGGTGTATGTGAATGCTGATGCATGGATTCAGTAGTGTTTCTAGCCAATAGTAACCAAAGCTGTGCCCAGGACTTTTTTTTTTTTTTTTTTCTGTCTTTAATGGGGTTTTATGTTTTAAGTTACCAAGTACCCAGCAGATTCTGCTTATCAAAACGGTATTTTTGAAATATTTAATCTATTCAGCTGTTTTGGAAAATCAGGCCATCTATTAAAACATGTAAGAAACAATTTAAGAAGCAATATGCAATGTTCTTGTGTTTAGCTGTTCAGGGTTTTTTAGTAAAATATTTAGTAATATATTCCAATGTACAGACTATTTGTAGTTACCTCATGCCTCAGCTTTTTTCCTTTAATTATTGATCTTCTCAGCGTTCACTGGGAGTATTAGGGAACCTAATTGCTTCTTGCGTATAACTTCCAAAACAGCTATGATTTTTAAAGCAGATAATTTTTGACATTTAAAAATTATACCTAATTTCCAATCCACTATCTCAAAGAACTACTGATTTGCAGTTTAAGACACATGTATGTGAACTGCCCTTCTTCCAGTGCCTATTGCCTTTCCCAAGAAACATCAGCATACAGCTAGCAGTAATTGTAACCATGTTTATGCTTATAAAGTATTACCTCTACCCCTGAGGTACTAATTGTTGGAGGTGTTTTTCTTTTCAGACCTCCCACGTATGAAGTTTGTGCCCCTTTGCAAGGCTAAATTATCCCAGATTCTGGATATAGTTTTCTCTCAGGCTCACTTAGCTCGCAGTGCTACAAAGCACTATTTTATAAACGTTCCCTAAACATTACCTGTTAGTTTGGGCTAATTCAAGGAGTGATTTCTTACCTCTATGCAATCAGCCTAATATATACGACTTTTTCATTTTACAAGCAATAAAACTCAGGCTAGTCTTCAAGGATGATTTCTTACAGATATGTGTGATTTATGTTTTCTCCACCTCATTATGTTACAAAGCTGTGTTAGACAAATCACTTTCTCTTCCCCTTACGATCATCAGTGTCAACCCTCAAACCTGCACCTTGCAATCCCTTCTGTGCCCCCTAGCTACCAAACGTTGTACGCTGTGTTGACGTCCCTGCTTCTACGCTGGTACGTACAAGCTGGCTCAACAGGCAGCTGGGCAAACGAAATAATAACTTTCCATAATGATTTGCACCAACAAAAAAGCCTTAAGCTCAGTAGGTGTATTAACTTTAGTTTCTTATTTTAAAAGAACCTTTAAGTACTTAGCTTTGACATCTCTACTTATGATAAATTCTGTTTGAAGCCAGCCTCCAGTTCAACAATTATTATGCCAGAAAGAGGCAGAAATATTCAGCTGAAGGGTAAGTAGGACTGGAGTGAGGCCACACCAAGGAGATCCCTTTCAAATGCTGTGGAGCTAGATCCAGAAGACAAGCTTTCATGAACAGTTAGGATTCTCTAAGATCATGGGTTCTACAGAAAAAGACTGTCTAACCCTCTTCTGCTGACACACTTCCAGTGCTTTTCTTGTGGTGAGCTAGCATACATGGGGGTGGGTTTTTCTATCAGTCCTTTGAAGTCCCATGCTCTTTTAGCTGAGACTTTTCTCTTGAGTTTTGTATTTATGTCTGGTGGTGGCAAGATGAAAGAACAACAAACAAAATCAGTGAAGCAGGATCAGTGCCATATCTTTGCTATAGGTTTTACATTTTTAAGAGATAAGCTTTCCTAACTTCATTCCATGTAAAGTGTCTCTAAGACAAAGCTGAATGTGCAAAATTTTATACAGAAGGAAGTTTCAGGACACCTGGAAAAAATTATGTGAAATTGTAATGTACATATGTCTGGGCAACTAATACATCCAGTACATCAGAGAGCCTTTTTTAAATGAAAGCTGTTCAATGAGGACAGTCTTCTCTGCAGAAGGCCACCTCTTACAGATCAGTCATAGACATAGCAAGGGCAAAGTAGGACATCATTAGATGGGAGGAGAGGAGACGCCATACCTCTAGTGCATTATGCCTGAAGCACCAACAACCCCACTGCACCCTCTTCCTCCAAGAGGGTATGGCCTTTTAAAAGGAGACCAGAGCCCTTCTTGCCTGCTCACATCTGCTCCCCAGTGAGGTGCTTCCTCACTTGGGTGGGCTTAAGTAATGCTGGGCATAGTAACAGCGGGTGTAGGTAATGCTGGCTACCTAAAGATTTTTCCTCAGCCCTAGTTGAAAGGCAGGGAGTCAGTTACAACACTACTGTCAGCCAGGGCAGGAGGCTTGAGGACTGTGCAGGAAGAACGGAGGTACCCTGACGGAGGCTGCAGTCTGCTCTTTAGCTGCCTATCCTACACATTTTATATCCCTTCAATTTGCATTTGGAGACGAAGCTCTATCAACGTGTTGTCTTCCTTCAGTCCTGTAGTATTTAAGAGGGTAGTTGCACCTTGTGCATATGCAGAAATACCTCAGAATGGCATGAGCACTAGTATATGAAAATAAAAGCAGAAAAACTGCATGTTTATTTCATGGTAGAACCTGATCACCTTTCACATCATTCTGCAAAGTCAGCTCTGAGCTAATTGCATGGCAAACAGGATTTATGGTGAAAAGTGGATACTTCATGCAAACACTATTCCAAATGTCTTAAGCAGATATCCTGCTGCTCTCCAGTGCAGTATCTGTGATCTCTGCATACCTTCAACAATAACCTCAGAAACTGGAGGGCAAACTGCCCAAGCAGATCTGGAAACACATTCTTAAAGTTTCTCTCTTGCAGCATGGCCAGCTGCTCGACAGCAGCTGATGAACAAATGCAGAAAGCATCTACAAAGCATTTGAACACTCCTTGCTCCCTTGCAGCTTCACTGTGCACAAAAGGGTTAAGCTAAGTTAAGAGGACTAATAAGTAATGCAGCTGGCAAGAAGTTCTCTTTCCCCTCTCACTCACTGAAAAGCTGGCTTTTAATTCTGCATTCAGTGAATGAACTCATGCAGCAATAACTGGTGGCAAATCGAGGCTTGTTGTATTGCTAAGATACATATAATGTTGCCAAGTCCTTGATGTCCTCACAGATCTTTGCTACACAGATGAGTATGCCAGGGACTCAGCAGATCATCAAACCCACAAGTGCCAGGAGTAACATCCCATTGCCACATGCCAGTCGGAGCTCTCGAGAGACAGAGCATTTGTGTTTGCCAAAGCTCGTTCACAGCCTCCCCTTCAGATACCACTGGAAATGCCAACTCCTCATGGAAAATGATGTGACAAGGAGAGTCAACTGAACGACACTACAAATACAAGTTACTGGGGACGTTAAATAGTATTCTAATTTAAAGAGCAAGCTGGCCAATACACACAAGTGTGAACAACAATATTTTTATAAAAATTGCTACTATATCAAAAAAACTATATTTATATTAAAATGTACACATTTCAACATACAACATTGGCTGAATAAAAATGATCAGTCTAGCTTGTACAATTGAAGTGCCGGAAAAATGACTATAAAGACTGAACTACTTAGAGTTAATTATTTACATATACATATAATTTACATTCTAGATGGAGTTTGATAATGGAAACAAGAGCCTGAATGATTGACACAGGCTACAGGCACACATAATGCTATCTCCATCAGAAGTTACATCCTTCTACCAGATTTTGTACCCCTTTTGTAATATGCATTCTCATGTAAATGTTCTGGATGATCCAGCTCAACATCACTGCAAAGCATATGGTGGTACAGTTGGCACCATTCCCTAGTCAAAGAAATACAAATACAAGCTACCCAAATGTCAGATTCTTCTAAGCACCCAAGTAGAAGTAAACATTAGCTCAAAGCTGAGCAGATAAATATAGAACTCTTCTTCCAAGTAACTAATTCTGAACAGCTGCTTTAGATTCCTGAAAGCATTGGCATACAACTGAAAACAAGCAGTCTGAAGTCCCATTTTTTAACATAAAGTCACTAAAACCTCCTTTCAACGCATGGCGACTCTCAAAGGAAGAAGCAAACTACAAAATATTACATTTTGCTTTAATGTTTGTCATTTTGTATCAAAAACCAAGGGTGGGGAAAAAAGATTATAGGTCTCCAAAAGCCACCAGAACTTTGGAAGGACTTTAAGAAGAGCAAGATGGGGGAAATATCCAGACCATACACTAGAGTGCAGTACAGAGGCATCTGAGGTAGTGTCTGTCCTGCTGCTGAAGGAGAGTATGGCATGATGGTGCTAGTTCTTGGATCCTTCAACCTGGCAAAATAGCAGCAACAAATCTCTGAAAGTCAAGTCAAGTGAAATTAAAAATGGGTATAAATGTCAGTATGTCTATGGCTACACTATGCAGAACATAAAAACAAGGCTATAAGGAGCATAAGCGAACTAGAGCGGGCAGAGAACCTTTCTGCTGAAGATATTCTTCTACAAGCACTAAGGATGAGACTTCTTACAATTGACCAAAAGAATCTAGTGTGACATTTTCTGGTTTCCTTTTGTGTTTTTTTTTTAAATAAAATTTTCCTCACAAGTTTAGCCATGAATCCAAACTAACACACACAGGGGTAACATCAGTAAATCTGCTTGCAGCTTTCTTTTCTAACAAGTGTCATCTAGTACGTGTATTTGTATTACGAGCTAATGGCAATAAGAATTCTACAGATTGGATGATCATTTTCCAGTCATTGCTACAGAGGAAAAAGGCTGATACCACACCAGCTAGAAGGACAATCTCATGAAATGTGACAATACATAATGACTTTTTTTTTCTAATACAAAGTGGTGGAACATACATACATTAATTAGCATATTGAAAAACAGTTTCCTGTGGCATCCTGAAGTACTCCTTGAAATGGGTGCTCTTACATTTAGGAATGAGTAGCAATTTGGGGCTTGCTAATGTTAATATACAATCAACCAAAGATGTCACTGTTGAGACAGACATAGATAACAAATTATTTGGACCTAAATCAGAACGCTACATAAGTTATCTGCCATTCTTAGACCATAAATGCTAACTCCACAGCAAGTTGATTTGTCCCTGATGTAACCTGTCTTTGTAAAATGCGACTCTAAGATACCATCTTCAAGTACAAAGGATACCTAAAAAAAAAAAAAAAAAAAAAAAAAAAAAAAAAA
>NW_015090774.1:1069842-1072576 GCF_001431845.1 Calidris pugnax
AAGTGAGTCTCTGGCTGCTATAGGATGCCAGACTCTTGCTTTTAAGTTAAAACAAACAAACAAACAAAAAAAAAAAAAAAAAAAAAAAAGACAAAACTAAACCTGTGGGAAATAAATAGAGGATGAAGGACTAGTGACACCTTCGCCAGCTGCAAGCTATTTCCACAAGAGAAATGGGAACTGCATCTTCAGCTCCCACAAAGGAGCCATCCACACAGGCTCATTTTGGGTGAATGACGAGCACACGTGACAGTTTTGCATTTACAGTTATCTCCAGGTAATATGATTTTACCCACTCACTCATTCCCTTGTAGATTTCATCCACTCCTGATTTTAACACACACCATCACACCCATGCATTTACAAGCACCAGGACAAGTGTTTAGTGGTCTAGCCAAGATTACTTGTATGCAACATGGAAAACAAGGGATGGCTGGCTTTCAGGTCCTTGTGTTTTCTCTAGGTTTCTTCTTGATTAGCAACAATGAGAGATTTTCATATTCTTTAAGAGTTAACAGTTGTTATGGGAAATCTTTTGCTATAAGATTTCTTCCTTTTGGACTAACAGAAAAAGAAATAATATATATTACAAACGTTTTCCCACCCTTCTGTTGTCAGAATGCAGAATGCAGAATCTTCCAGTAACAAGATACTATGGTCCCACTGATTTTAGTTTTATAGAAGCAACAAAATCTTTTATTTGTTTGACTGGGAATGGTGGCCTTTGCTATAATTTCAGGCCATTCTTTTAACACCTTTTCTGCTGTTTCTTTTGGTGCTTACACACACATTTCTATTCATGCTTCATTCATAGAAATCTTAAAATTTACTATGAGTGTCTACAAGAGTTTTTTCCTATAGCTGATAATTCCACTTTCCCAGCACGTCTTACCCCTTGAGAAGACCTCAGTCCTATACTGCACAGTTTAGTAAATTGATAAAAAACAAAACCAAAACCTGCTAAAATCTTATCAGTGTGGTAATTGCTGACTGCTAGTTTCCCAACCAGTCTGTGCAGCCTGTTTTGAAAACACTTCTAGCCTATATTAGTAGGGCAGGACCAGGAACATAACAGCCATTCAATGTGAAAAACAATTTACTGTACTATAAAAGTGCTCACCAGACAAAACTACACATATATTCATATAAAGAAGCATCCTGTTTACTATTCATACATAGCGCCAAAGTAACTCCTGGTCAATACCTGCTTACTAAGCCTATGCTATCCCTTACTCCCTGACATGGAACAGAACCTGACATGGTCTTTCCTCCTGACGGGTCTCTGAGCTTTAAACAGTCCCTCAGGCCCTGCTATGTTGTGGGACTTCCAATTCCCTCTGGAAAAAAAAGAGGAAAGAATTTATGGAGTCCACATTATTACTTTGAAAAAGCTAACTAGGAAATAGATAATTCTCACATATTCAATAGAGAGATACACATACACACAAAAGGCACAGTAGCTTCCTCCGAGCTGAGGCCTAAAGCTGAGGCCTTAGGACCCTCTTGGGTCACGGACTTCATCCTATAAAGTTGATGCTAAAATGTCTATTACTGTCCCTTCAACAGGAAAAAAATAAATAAATTGGTTCCTAATTGCAATTTGGAATAAAAATGAATTTAAAATAGTGAAAATTTTTATGTGCAATGCCTTTCCACATAATATCTAATATTCAGCTGGTTTTCAGATTATTTTACAAATTTACTTGTACTTCTCCCCATGGGAAGACTTTTGTTTGCTTGTTTCTAAATTTGAGGCAAGAAATATCTAGATTATAATATTAAACACTGGTATGTGGCTGCTTCTGGCCAACAAAAGCAGAAAGACTGTATTTCAGCTCTTCCCAATGAATGTAGGCCCTTCTAGGAATAAGATCATTGGAGTTTACCAGCACCTGCTACTACTGTTATTGAAAGGGGATATCCAGAAACAAGAAAAGCTATCTGCCAATTCTCCTTAAAGCTCAAACACTGCTTCCCCTGTATTTTCAAATATGGCAGAATGATACATGCTCAAATCATCAAAATGCCAACAGCTCCAAAACACAGGCTTACTCCTAGTATGCTGAGTTTATTCTTTGCAATTAGTTTGGCAGAGTTAGTTTATAAAATTACAAACATTTAACCGAGATGCTAGTGCATGCAATACAAATATCTTTAATCAGAAAGTAAAAAATGACATTTAAAACCAAAGACCTAACAGCACACTATGGAATTTTTTTTGTGTGCATCTCTTCCAAGATTGAAGTTGTTAGTAGTTTCTACTGAGCCTACAGGAGATGTGATTTATAATATATAACTACCCATTTATAAGATGAATCAACCCTCAGTTTTAATGATCCAGTCCTTCAATCCCTATTTGTGTCTTTGGAGCTTAAAAAAAGCAATTGAGAATGTTTTCACTAAAAAAAAAAAAAAAAAAAAAAAAAAAAAAAAACCCCCCTCCTGGATATACTCTATACTGCCATCGAAAATGATTAAATCCATTTACACATTTTACAGATTTATCCGTGTATACAACAGCGTATGCTTTAGTCATCAAGACGCTGAAAGAAGAGAGGATAAACTAAGCTGTTTTAAAATAATGAAAACTGCCAGGTTTCCCGTGGCTTCCCCCTCCTTAAAAATAAGCTACAACAATTCAGCAGAGGAACAGACTTTAAAGAGTTCTAACTTTTCTTTAAAAGTACAGGAGAATCAGCTTTCTTCCAACCAGACTTGCTACACAACGTTGGCC
>NW_015090774.1:1072594-1139834 GCF_001431845.1 Calidris pugnax
GGGTTTAATATTTTTCCTAGAACTTTTTTTTTTTTTTTTTTTTTTTTTTTTTTTTTTTTTTTTTTTTTTTTTTAAAAAAAAAAAAAAAAAAAAAAAAAGGAAAATGCTGTAGTAGAAATGTTCAAGTATTGCCTTTTTTGATTTCAATGGCACGGAGCTTTCTGTAGCTATGAAACTATAATGGTTCATAACAAGTCAATAATCTAAATTCCAAATATATCCAAATACAGAGGTAAACAATGAATAACTTAAAAGAAATACCATGGAAGTTTGTTATAAAGATCCTTAATCTAGGAACATTCCATGAACAAATTCCTTTCTTCTTCTGTAACATCAAGGCTTAATAAAAACAGAAGTTTGTCTACCTTTTAATCTCATTTTATCACTCTGCTGGTATGCTAATCTGTCATCAAGATGTGGAAATCAGAGACTACAAATGTTAATTAAAATGACACAATTCAGTTTGGATCCAAAGGAAGCCATGAAGTTCAGGGCTTAAATTTCTGTAAGCGTTCTATGGAAAGGTCAAGATCAAACATGTATAAATGCAATATACAATTATATCATTTCTGTGTAGCCATAGTGAACTGGTGGAGAATTACCGTTGTAAGATGACACGTTTCATATGAGAGGAAGCACTTGATATATTGCTTCTACATAGACTAAATCTCTTTTGTCACTTAATTTGAGCTATTTCAAACATCTATCTTACAGGGACCATATTTATGCAATTCTGGTACAAATAACCTGCAGCATGATGATCCTCATAGAGCTAGTCCAGGAAATAATATGAAAGAACAAAGTGCTCTGTGACCAGTTCTTTTATTCTATCTGCAAGGAAGCTTACTGACTCATTTTCTACATATTCTTAATTTTCCTTGTCTTGAAATACTCTTTTCACTCATTTGTCCCCACATAGCCAAGATCATTATGGGGAGACTTATGAAAGAGAATTAATGTCTAATGACTGAACTGCCATAAATAGCAAGCATACATGTTAGAACTTAAACACCCTAAATTTTAGGCCACTTTTGTGTTCTCTAAAAGCATCCAAAATGCTTCAATCTATGTAACTCCTCTTACATAGGTCATCTAATAATGTTGGCAAGTCCTGAAACAAAAGGGCTTCTGTATAGGGTAAACATAAATTCACTTTAAATCCATTATTAGAACCGACAGAGGCAAAAACCCCAATTCAAACAAAGCTAAAACTTAAGGGAAGTGTTCATTTGAGGTAAGAAGAGATTCAAGTAAGATCAACATGTATATTCCCATACTTACAAACATTTAAGTTCTACTGAAAAAGCTGTTTAATGCTCTTTGTCAGCAGGACAGCATGGGCATTGGAATTTTAGATTTTTGGATCCCATCCAATTTTAAATTAAACTTTGCAGCTTACCTTTAAGGACCACGTGCAGGAACCATTTAACCATTGTATCACTGACCTTTCTGGTCTTCAGACGAAGTTAGCAGATAACCTTTTAAGTGACCTACTGAAATCATTATGAAATCTGCATGATCAGCAGGAGTCACAACACGAACATACTCTATATACAGTGCAGCAGTTTAAGGTATAATAATGATTTTATATCAACAATTTGTATAAACAATACTTTCTGTATGAACATTGCATAATTAAGCAACTGTTCTTTCTGACTCCAAGGTACAAGATCTGATAAAATATACCTCCACAATATTGGTTCAAAGTAGCCTACAGTCTACAACTTTTGAAAAGATGGTCCTGCTGGTTTTAATCTATATATAGAATTCTAGAATCCTAGAATTGCCAAGGTTGGAAGGGACCTTTCAGATCATCTAGTCCAACTGTCAACCTAACATTGACAAAAAACCATCACTAAACCATATCTCTAAGCAATATGTCTTCCCATCTTTTAAATACTGCCAGGGATGGTGACTCAACCACTTCCCCGGGAAGCCTGTTCCAATGCTTAATAATCCCTTCAGTGTAAACATTTTTCCTAATGTCCAATCTAAACCTCCCTTGGCACAACTTGAGGCAATTTCCTCTTGTTCTGTCGCCTGTTACGTGGGAGAAGAGACTGACACCCACCTCTCTACAACCTCCTTTCAAGTACTTATAAAGAATGATGAGGTATCCCCTCAGCCTCCTTTTCTCCAGGCTAAACAATCCCAGCTCCCTCAGCTCCTCCTCTTAAGCTTTGTTCTCCAGACCCTTCACCAGCTTCGTTGCCCTTCTCTGGACATTCGCCAGCCCCCTCAATGTCTTACTTGTAGTGAATGGCCCCAAACTGGACACAGTGCTCAAGGTGGAGCCTCACCAGTGTGGAGTACAGGGGGATGATCACTTCACTAGTCCTACTCACGATGCTGTTCCTGAGACAAGACAGGATGCTGTTGGCCTTCTTGGCTACCTGAGCACACTGCTGGTTTGTATTCAGCTGGCTGTTGACCAGCAGCCCCAGGTCCTTTCCTGCCCGGCAGCTTTCCTTCCACTCTTCCCCAGACTTTTAGTGCTGCATGGGGTTGTTGTGACCCAAGTGCAGGACCTGGCACTTGACCTTGTTGAACTTCATACTGTTGGCCTTGGCCCATTGATCCAGCCTGTCCAGATCCCTCTGTAGAGCCTTCCTACCCTCAAGCAGATCAACATTCCCACCCAACTTGGTGTCATCTGCAAACTTACTGAGGGTGCACTTGATCCCCTTGTCTAGGTTGTTGACAAAGATATTACACAGAACAGGTCCCAATACCGAGCCCTACAAAAAGTAGCATATTTTGTTTCATTCAGACAGCTACACCGAATGCTTAAAAAAATTAAACTTTAAGTAGCTCTTTAGATTCAAAATAGCTTTACTTAAATTTTCACTTTAGCGTAGGAAGAAACACTACTTTTGGACATTTGATATTTTTGGACCCGTGTTACCATTATTGACACATATACCGTCATCTCACCTGTCTCTGTAAGACAGAAACACTATCTCTAAAACCTAAGATGACCCTATTCCTAAAAGCAAAATTAAATTAAAAGAAAAGGTAGCATTTTCCCTATTGGTCTCAAAGCCTTCTCTCTCTGTTTTCTTCGCATTGCTATAGAAGCATTTTCATGTAATATTTATGATTAATGAGCAGCTAAAACCTAGATTCCTTAATATGTATGCAAAAAGTATATTATTCTTTATCATATTCACTAGTGGAACATACACATATTACAACGTTTACTCAAAATGTATCATACCAAGTTTAAACTGAAGAGGGAAGTGTCCATAGGAGAAATTGTATTTACATAGAAAACACCATTAAACAAGAAAGACATCTATAAAGCCCCTCCATGTTTAACATTCCAAACAATTTCTGACTTAGATGTGTATGGTTTATCCTTTGGATGCTCTAAGAATATTCCATATTAAGAAGTATATTCTATATTAAGAAAATGTAAAAAGAAAAGCAGGCAATACAATATTTCATGGTTTCTTCTTCTATCCCCAGTGAAGTAAAGACACTTTAGCAACAAAATGAAGAATTAAAAGAGGCATTATTAGTTGACAGATGTTAAAAGCCTATAAACAAGGATAGTGAAAAGGTTTTGGTTTTTTTCTCCAGTCACTGCTTGTTTACGAACAATAAAAGGCAGCTGAGTGCAGTTCCACTAAGAGGCCCTAAAGACAGTGAGGACTTTAAATAAAATGCTAAATACTGCACCATGAATTCTTACTGAAATTTTAAGTTAGCATAATTAACAGTACTTTTTTTTGCTATATAGGTGTAATTCATTAAAAACAGAAAATTAAAAGTGCTTCCTACCTAGATTCTTCATGAAGCAAGCCTCAGCACTTTGTAATACTTTCCTGTCATAAAAGTGCCAAGTATTTACAATTTGCAGATGAGATCATACTCTAAAAAGGTTCACGTCAGTGAAATGGGGAGGGGGTTGTCAGGAGGAGGAATTGCAGTGTGGTGCTATTGGTGTGAGCAAAGCTGCCCCAATGTGCCCTGCCTCTCATTGGCCACTCCAGACCACTGGAACAATATTTGCTGGTTGCTATGTAGACAGAAGTCATTGCCAATTCATCCCATTAACAGGACTGAACCTGGTTCTGGTTGATAAGAATAGTTATTGTTTTAATAAAATGTGCTGATAAAATACTCCCCACAGGTAAAACTGATAGTTTTTATGTGCTTGAAGAATGTCAAACTCATGCCTTGCAACCACTCATTTAACAGAAATTTTTACTTGCATATCATCTTTGTTAGTCTTGCTTTTTGGCAGATTTGGAAGAGTGACTCCTCATGTTTTTCAGAGGGTACAAAGAATTTGTTGAGTATTTTAATCACTGCAACCCAGAGGTTAAATAATAATTTTCAAATAATTTTACAATTTACGACTTTTTTTTTTTTAAAGTCAGCTGGGGCAGCTGTATGTCTAACACGCTGACTTTATGCATCTCATGAATAATGACTGAGGGGTCTGAGCTTTCAGTATTATATTTGGAAAGAAAAGATATTACATACAAGCCTAGCATGTTAAAAAGCATTGCAAAGAAGTTACGCGCTCAGATGTTATGAAAAGCCAAATAGCGAACACCTGTTCTTGGGAGGAATTCACTGAGCAGATATTGCTGTTTGGGAGAAAAAACGATGGGACTGTTCAACACTTGCTAATGACACAAGAAGGGCAAGAGTAAAGATTTGAGAGGTTGAAAGGGACCCTTCTCCCTCCATTTGTCCTCATCTTGATATATCCATGCCCATTCCTGTCCATGGCTTCCATAACCTTGGCTTGACCAAACAACACTCGTACTTCTTTACTACACAATACCTACCTACTTTTAAGAGTACTGTTAGTATCTTATGGCCTTTTTAAATTTCCTTCTACATGAATACTTCATAAGCAACTTCTTTGCAGAATTAACACTGTGAGATAAAAGATGTTATCGTTTTGCAAATGGGACTGCAAAATACACTTTGGTATATATAGGAGCTGTTTTTTCAGATAATAGATAATGCATAAAGTATTTGAAGTAGCATTTCTATTACTTTCAGTTGTAGCTGAAAACACTGACTTCAGTACCTTGAACAACATGCTTCATTTTCAGTATTCATTTAATATTGTTCTTCAGCAAGAATAAGAATCTTACAAAAGCCCTTTCTTGATTGTACCCCTCATCTCATGAATAAGGTGGGGTGGTGGGAGGGAAATGTGATTACATAATTACATACTGTAGCAACTTTTTTTCTACATTCGGAGTCCTTGACTTTATAATTGAAAGTATTTTTACATTTCTTAGAACAAGCCAACAAGGTATGTGCTATCATACAGCATCACAGAAAGGTATGGAATTGCATCAGAACCGTTTAGGTCTACCATGAGAACTTCTGACTTACTTATCCAGTACTGTCCTTGCACATCCTGGTCCTATCTCTTCTCCATCTATAGCTTTTTGTCTTGGCAGCCCTAATACATATTCTTCAGATTTCTTACCACAGGCTTGTTGTTACCCTGATCTCTCATGTAGTTTTCCTTGTGTTCCACGTCCTCACATCTATCCCTACTAGATCACAGTTCCAGCCTCCTTATTCAGGCATTGCGTCCTTCCCTCCTCCCCTAGTTCTCAAGGCCTTGCTTCTGATCAGTTCTCAGTTTGTTCACAGATCCCAGCAATGGCCTCTTTGGCCAATCAGTGCTGATCCTAAGTGCATCCCCTACGCTCCTGACCAAAGCTTCTCTTCACACTGTCTCAGTCTCTCTAGCCTATTGGAGTGCATAGAACTCTGCCAGCCTGCAAAGGCTTTAGGCTGCTTGGACTGTGTTTCAGAGAAGAACACAGCCAGTGCAAACACAATCTTTGCTTTAGGGCAAAATTCCTCAATCATGGAACCACATATAAACCCAGGAAGAACTGCAGGTTGCAACTTGGCCAGCTCTGGGTGGATTTTCATAGGAGCGGCAAAAGGCACATCTCTAGCACAAAGGTTGCCCTGTATCAAATTTCAAAATATGCCCTAAAGAACTGGCAGGATAATACATATATTACTGGGCAGCATTTTCTTTTAATTCAGGCAAACTAAGCATCTAATTTTCTGCTCATTCCTTTCTTAAAAAGAAAAAAAAATAAAAATCCCACACCCTTAGCTGTCACAAAATCCTTCCCAGAACCTTTTAATTGGTTGGAACTTTTGAAGTTAAGGGATAATGCAGCTGTAGTCAGCAGGTCTTCAAAGGATAGAAACAATTAAGGGAGGTGTGGATGCCCCCAAAGAAATAATTTATGATATGATGTCATTACAGTATCTGGCATCATGTACCAGAAAGCATGCAGAACTAACATGACTGATGCTGATTCTCCCATGCTCTCCATGGTAGAATTTCTGCATGGGACTGACAAAAAGAAGGAATCCCACATTCCCTCCAGTGACACCTTCTTTTGCAACATCCATCCTGCTCCAGCTAGAGATGGGATAAGAGTGCCTTGATGGAAGACAATAGTTGTGGTTCTGAGTCTTAATTCCCCCCACCCTACTGGATCCTACTGGTGCCTTTTTAAGTTATGTGAATATTGTAATTATTGAATTGTTCACTTAGACAAGAAGTATCACTATCACAATTCATATGGTAAATGTAATACAGGTAGTGACATTTTAAAGGTGTTATAAACTGAAGTGCGCTTTCTGAAATAGAAGTTATTTAGTACAGAATAACACACTGTGATAGTTTTGACACCGTAAGTAGAATGGTGGTCAACAATTTGCAATTGTCTTGAGCAAACCATATTCACTGTTCAAATTTCAGTAGCACATCTTTTTCTGTGCAATAAATAACAGTTCTTTTAAAAGTCTGTAAGTAACCCAAATCCTTTCAAGGTTGAAAGGATTTAAAATCCCTCCAACCATCTAGAGCCTTCTCCTCCCTTGCTACCCTCCCAGTGCTGTATAGATGCACACAATAGTCTCTGCACAAAGAATTAAGAAAAAAATGAACAAGCTTACTTGATACAACAAACAGAAGCAGAAGATAATTGCAGGACCCATCACTGCACTTTTCAGGATATATTATTGACAGTGACTGTGCCAAGAGTCAGTTCCATTAAGTGAAATACTGCAAATATGTTATTTTAGTGTTTGGCTTTATGTGACGTGTTTGTACTACAGAGTCTTGAATAGCATATGCCGTTCTCTAGTACATATTCCAGCATACTATTGTTCAGTAGTAATAAAGGTCCTTCCTAAAACAATGGTATTCTGTAGTTTTTCCCCTCTCTCCCCATCCAATTAAAATACACTTTAAATAAATACAGTAAAAAAAGTTAGACTGCAGACTGCTATTCAAACAAGAAGTCTGTTCTCTAAGGTGACAATCTAATTCTAGAAAGCAGTGTGAAATGAAGCTAGTGTCTCTAAAAATATATTACTTTTCAAGTTACTTGATACCTTCAGTCTCCCAGAGAAAATTTCCTGCGCTGGCTGATGGCCAAAAAGATTATATAGTAAGAAGCCATATCCTTTTGCCTTTCATTATCTAGGCTATATTTCATATTATTACAATGTAATCAAAATACTTCCTTTCTAGCCAATATTTGGCCCTAACACAGATTGACATTTTTTCCATTGGTATTTTTAAGTAGCTACTCTGAAAAAAAAAGTCATTGAATCACAGTATTTCTTCACTTTGCTTTCATGCTGTGATAAAAATCAAAAGTATTCTGTTAGATCTATGATGACTACCCTCAAAGCGTTCTCAGGCTATAAGGTTTCATGAAGCATAAAATTAGAAAAGTGAAAGGGGTTCAAATGTTAGGTGAAAGAATAGTTTTATTTTTCTCAGCCCAAAATAGACATACCAGAAGCTCCATTTATAGAAATAATATAATCACATATAAATAAGAAAAACCATTCAGACATTTAAAAAACTTGCAGCAATTACTTGCCATTTGTTTTCCTCACTTCAAGTTCTTCTACTGATTTCTGCAGAAAAGCAACGAAAAAATCAACCAGAAAGCAGAGTTCTGTTTTCAAAACAGGGTAAGAGAATCTCCACGGGACTTGCTGGCCTTACTGAAGTTACACAGTGCAGGTATAATTTGTCTTTCTGGAAGAGATGCAGTTTTTGATCATCAGGTAGCCAATAAAGGGGTTTGTATGAGAGATATAGTGTGTTGTGAAAACACAGTAGACTATCATCTTTTCAGAATCAATATCATCTTTTCAGAATCAATATCTGTTTCTATGTGTGGAGCAGATTTCAGCAGGTACACGCATATTTGGTAACAAAGAGCAGAATAAAGGAGTCAGGACTTCTGGACTCTAATGGTAGCTCTGGAATGGAACACGATGCTCTGGTTGCAACCACCACAGCTAAGTACAGTCATTCTCTACAACTGAGTAACTTCATGAAATTCTATACCACAGATGAGGGGTGGCTATAGTTGGGGTGCCGTGGAACTACAAAAATGCAGTACAACTTAAGTCCAGTGAAAACTGCAAAACTCCCACAAGATTAGGGGAAATAGTAATAATAATGATCATCATATTTGTAGCTTGCACCAAGCTCTATTCATTCTACTATGCCTTGAGCTTACATCACTGACTGAGATTTGCCTTGCTTGCATCTCGGGTTATCTCTCTGCTCTGTGAGGACTGAGCCACCAAATGACCTCATGAGGTCTGCTGTACTGCAGAGTTCTGTAGTTCTGCAACATGGTTACACCAGATAGAAAGCCAAGCTCTTTTCTGTCCACTAACTTGTTCTGCCTCTCAGATATCTCTCACTGGTGACCGTGTTTCAATACAAGAACTAAAGTAGAAAGTACATTAATCTGTCCAACTCTTGAAATCAGTCTCCTGGTTTCTGTTTACTGCAGTGCCTTTATGATAGAGGGTATTTTGGGACTGGAACTGGTTGTACAATATGCTTGCTTTCTTGAAGCTTAGAAATATGAACCAATTTTTAGAGCACTGAAGTAACAGTCAGGAGCCTTCGTGTCTCTGGCTTGCTCTCACTAAACAGAGATTTGCTTCAAAGTCATCTTAGCATGCAAACTCCTCTTGTTTCAGTTAACTAACAAATGACAACTGGACACTTACAAGCATTTTCAAAATACAACTGCAGAGTTATCATCAGCTTTAAACAAGTTCTTTTGGAATGGGGTCCTTTTTTACATATAGTGTCTTTCGATTTATTCAGGACCTTGGGTTTAAGTGCAAACTTCAGTACAAGTGCTTGCATTACAGGCAGGACTAAAACAGTGTTCCCACCTCCTCCTGCTTCTCACCCCTGCCAAACTAGTAACATTAAGAATAATTAAAAACTTTCCCAGAGCTATTACGTAGAAAGACTGCATCTGTCAGAAATGAATCTCCTGCAGCCTTAGATGGTCAATTTGAAAGGTTTTGGCATTCCATTCTTCAGCAAGCCAAGAAATGATTCAGTTTTATTCTATAGGATTCACTAAATAAACCCAACAGAGCAACTGATTTAATTGATCTTGTACCTGAAGCTGTCTTGCTTTGGCTTATGCAAGGAAGTTTAATTTTAGAAGAATACCAGATGCCTGCAATATTTTAGAAGTCCCAGCAGTTCTCCTCCTCCCTTTCCCTTTCACCCACAATACAAGGTCTTTTGGGGAGTCAAGATGAAATATGCCAGATTGTACATTTGATACTGTGTGTTTAGATTGTCCTGTTAATTTTAACTTTTTTTTTTTTTTTAACACAGTACTCTTTAAACTGCCTCATAGGACTTCAAATAGATGACAATCTTATTTGCAGTTTTCATAGGTTTTGTTTTGCAGGCATAATGCCTACAATTCTATTGGTGATATGCTAAGTACAATATGAAACCTGAGTTCACTGCAATAAACTTGAAGAATGAATAATTAAAAACTTAAAAAAAATAAACTAGTGTTTGAACTGAAACAATAGGATCTTCTCAGAATTCAGGAGAAATATGGCCAAGTATGTGAAACACTATTCCTATATTTTAATTTCTAGCAAGTATGTTTCAGTAATCTTCAATATATCATGCAACTTGCCCCCATTGTTGTTGCTTTTTAAAATTTTTATTAATGTAAGGAAAAGTAAGGGTTCTTTATGGTATCACAAGTGAAACACCATTAGAATGACAGTCATGTGCCTTCCTTCTAAGAATACTGTGCTAACCCTTGATTCACTGCAAAACAAAGAAACCAACAAAGAAAACAAAGAAACTCCACTGCCATTCCTAAACAAAGGTGTAAATAATTCTTTTATATCAAATATTACATCTGTGTTAACTTGCCACTGAAATCCCTTCTAGTTCAGATAACAGGTATTAAGAAATATCATTACACTTTCCAAGATTTGAATGAAAAGTTCAATGCCACGTTTCCATCTTAAAGATGCACCAAATAGACATGGAACAGGTAATGGAATAGGGTTAAAAAAAAACCCAGCCCCCAAACTCCAGTATCTTTGGGATTTAATATCAAATATTCAAAATTTTTGATGCTTCCATTCTTAATGCCCCCTTGAATCTTTTAAATTTTACCTATTTTAAATTCAGTCATGGATTTAATCTTCAGGTTTTGATGAACAATGAGGAAAAATACCTTTTGTTCAAAGAATCTTTTCTTAGATATTCCTACATGACCAACGATTTTGAGGGTGATTATATAACTAAGATGGTTTCAATTTTGAGTACAGGGGGAAAAAAAAAGCACTACGAAATAGTCTTTGTACTGTTCCATAAGTATAAATGAGGAAACAAGAAAACGGATCCAATGTAATGGGGAAGGCAAAAATAAAATGGTAAGTATGAAGCGATTCCCTGCTCACTGTTCACTAAACAGTATCCAAGAAAGAATTCAAAGACTGAAGAATTAATTAGCAATAAAAAGAAAGAGTTATTTTAAAGAACAACAGAACAACAATATGATTACATTTCATGTATTAAGAACTTCAAATTGAGGGCAGACGTGTTCTACTTGTGGCAAGACAAGAAAAATCAGCATCACTCTACGCAAGTGGAGTACAGCCTAATTTAGTCGCAACTAAATGTACTAGCTCAGCTGAGGCAGTCAAAAAAAAACAAAAAAAGAAAAAGATAGCAAGAGGCTAAAGAAGAGATACAACTAGTCAAAACTCCTAACTGTATTCTAGTGGAAGAAGAATAACCATCTTGGTAAAATACCTGACAACACATTGAGGAACTTCCCTGGTCTAACTGACACTCCAGCAGCTGAGTTTCTACAGCCTGATTTGATCTCCAAGTTGTACTTGAAAATCAGACCAAATCTGAGGAAAAAAAAATATCTTATAATTAGATTCTGGATGTTACGCATGAATGGGACTATCTTATACCGTGAAAGAGAAAACTTTATGAATAGCTAAAAGAAAAAGTAGGGAGAGATGAAGATGCTTGGTAGACAGACATAAACTTACCCTTTTGTGAAATGAAATTGCTTCTTGAAATATAGGTTTTAAGAAAAGTGAAAGGAGCATAGACACAGATACTATTTTAACTGTTCTTACACACACATGCACACAAAAATTATAAAATAAAACACTAAGATCTTCATTTTTTCTGTTGTATGGGATGGTCATCACATCTTCCCTACAATGTTCTACCTGTAGTTAAATTAGTAAAAATAAGTAAAGGACATTTCTGTTGTGTGTGGTTGGCATAAAAGGCAGTCAGATTGCAGTATTTTCTAAACCTGCTCCCAGGAAGCTCTGCACCTCAGTTTCATCACTTAGGAGCAGGAGATATGATTAAGATTTTTGCCTACAACAGTGGGAGTTCTTCAAGAGATGTCAAAACCAGATTGAACTAGCAAAAAGAAAAAAATTCCAGTAAGGGCAGTGCCTAAGGCCTCTCTCTAGCATTCCTAAGTAGTGGCTGTTTCTTCAGTTCTTTTCACTTCACCCATAAATAGTGTGTTTGCATGTCCACAGTTTTCTTGTGCTGCCAAATCACAGAATGCCTTAGGCATATATGGGAAGATCCATGCACAGGGTCGGTGGTTCCTCATGTCTCCCACTGTCAGACACTTGCATTCCAAGGATCTTTATTAGGTGTGCTAAGAGCCTTTCTAAGGAACCAAAAGTTGCTTATTTCACCCCTGACATTCCTTATCTAAGGAAGCTATTGCAGTACTCTTCATAGGAACACACAGATAAGCTGTCAAAAGTGTAGCTACAGTGTTGCCTGTTACCACTATGCAAATTTCAGTAAATATTAAAAACAGACATTTCACTTTGAATTGTGGTAAGGTAGATACATTATTCTCGTTTAAGTACTTTTGAAATAGTCCTGCACTTCTTAAGGCAACAAAAGGCAATGAGGCTATTTCCATAATAATTTGTTGCTTCCAGCTTGTCTCTCAAACACTCTTGCTAGCTGCAAAAGCAATCTGAATAGACCACCATGTAAACTGGGTGCAAACAGAACTAAAATTCAAGTGAGGCCCTCTCTATCTAGAGTACAATGCTTTTCTTTGCCTCATACTTGTTTTAGGTGTATTAACCTTATCACAACACTGAGTCAGGTTTCAGGTTGTAATAATCCCTGCTGTAAATTTTAAGATTTATCTTTTTAAGAAAAGGAAAATGTTTAGGTCAACTGAGATTTCTGCAACTGCTAGTTTCATTGCTAGTGCAGAATAAGGGGAATTGGCAAGGTACTGTACAAACCAAACTCAAGAATAGATGTGCCAGGCAACGTGTTTCAGTTTGAAAACAGACTTCACTGACGTTCAGAGGAGATTCATACCATTTACTACAAATATTATGTGAACGTGGCTCTTTCCTAAAAAAAATAAAAAGAGTTGAATTTTGTTTTCATAAAGATTAAAATTGTCTTCCTCTCACTTGAAAATGGAGAGCCAGTAGTCTAGACTGAGTAACTTGCCCTAGGAGAAAAATTAACCTTTTAAATTAAAAGATTTCCTCTATTAAGATAATCAAGACAAAAAAGGGAATCAAAGAATACAAAGAAGCTTTTCAGCAAGTGTGTTTTTGTAAATGGTTTCCCATTTCTTAGTGTGTGATCCCCCGTGATTTTGGATATTCATTCTATAACTTAAATATTAATCTACTGTTAGACAATGCTCATTTTACTATCAACGTGTATTAACTATCATCAATGCTTATTTTATTATCAACAATATCCCCCGTTAACCTAACTTTCACACTCCCTTTTTCACAAAAAGGTGAGGAGTAGATACTTTTCCAAAGGTTACCTGCAATACCAAATTAGAGTTTTTTATGAAATTAAGTAAAGGGGTGGGAGGAACCAAAGGACTGCAAAATAATATTCTCCTGGATATTCTCTTTGCTCTATCCCCTGCAGAGCATTGAATTGTCTTATCCTCAACAAAAACAGACAGCAAACTGGACTTATGTAGCAAATTTCCAAGCTCCTAAAGGACTCCATTTGTTGAAGTTTAAATTTTCATTTGCACCCTAAACCCCACAGAATTGTTCATGAATTAAGAATGAAACGCCATGCAAATTCTTTCTAAACTGAGAGGTTATTACGATATGCACTGGTTCATTTTCCAAAGGGTCTAAAGTTTAAATTTGCATATAATAGACAATAATTCCCTTTCTAGAAGCAGAAGAGTTACAGATAGCATTACACATATTCAGTCTAGAGATACTGAGACAGCACACTGTCCCCTTTCATTTCAGTATTTAACTCCTTTCCTGTTCCCTATTTAGGAAGCAGTATCTAAGTTACAGGTGAGCAAGCTAATCTTTGAGAATGCCAGAATAAGAGAAAAGTGAACCATTGTCATACTGTGAATAAATAATAGTGCAGCAAACCAGGATCCTCCTTGAGATCAACATGGCCATAGAGGTACATGCCACATTTTTGTTGCAGTTTGAACTATGTAGACATTACATAATGTAGCAGCCTTAAAATACATAATATCAAGGAGAATATCCACACCTACAATAGAGGCGCATACAAATACATATAGTGTCTTTTTGTCAGTCAAACCACACAACACTAAAAACAGCAGAGCAGACTATATGGTTTATTGAAGCAATAATTAATGAATTCAATCTCTGTTTAAAACACAAAGTATTGAAATGCAGCCCAGCCTTGTGCTGAAGGCTGATTTAGTAGAGCCACCTTTCAAATAGGCAGGAGGCAGAGTAAGACAATCAGCTTTGGATCATGATGACTACCTTCAGTTAAAGGCTACCTAAATGTTACCTATCCAACACCATCCAGTGAGGGAAACTTCAATATTTCATCTTCCTTCTCAATCCAAAGCACGCAATTCCTATCCTCATATCATACACCTGAAGAACAGTCTTTAAAAGAACAAAAGCTGTGAAGGAACATAATATAGTGGGGCCTGCTGCAACTATGAAACTACAGAAGGACTTCATTGAACCCCAGTTTCTGCATCAGTTTATGTGGGAATTTGCCGTGGGTTTTGTGCCAGTCCTGGGGTCTGGAGTGACTTTGGCTGTAATACCATACTACGTAAGGTCACATACATCCAATTTTCAGGTTGCCACTTACCTGAATTACAGTGGTGCGTGGTCCATCCAACATGAGATTAAATTAATCTCATTTAGGGTGTATTTTAGTTAGGTTTTTGGTGATGGCTTTTTGTTTTTAAAAAAAAAAAAAAAAAAAGTGGGGGCGGGAGTTTAAAAAGCGACAAAGAAGAGAAAGAAGGCCAGATCCTCAGCCCAGTGGTTTCTTGCATCTCCTCTTTGTCACTGGCAAGGGACAGGCTCTGAGCATGTCAGAGAAACATCTGTAAGTGAGAAAACCAGCTTCTGAGAATAAAGAGTAATTCTAGGCTGAAACTCTGAATCACCAGCCTCTGAATTAGCAGTCAGTAGCATGTTCTGGAATTGCAATGCCTGGCATCTGTAACAATTCCCCAGTTAACTGCAAATCACCATCTCCACCTACTTCCTTTATAGGTGAAGTCCCCCAAAATTACCTCTCATGGGTTTTGTGGAAAACAAGCTTTTATAGATTCCTTCTGGCCATATGGCAAGCCTGAGGAAGCAGAAGCTCAGAAGAAGCTCAGAAAGAACGAACTCTCCTTCTGTCCCAACCCTCCCTAATTAAACTTGAAAGCCCTCACCAGCAGCAATGGAGAAAAGGCAGAAAACATATAGTAAACATACAGTACTTTACCTTTGTAAGGCTACAAGTGGTTTCCCTTATTCTTCACTGTAAAAGAGACTCACTGTACCAACATCTCAAGGGAATCATCATTAATTGAGAATTAAGTTGCCCACCTCTGTTGTCCTAAGGGACAAAGGATTGAAATCTTTACATCCAGTCAATATCGATATTAATTAGTAATAAGAACTGTAACATACAAATGGTCTCTGCGGTATATAGGAAAGACACACTAAAAAAATTAAATTCAGCATTCTGCTTTGAATTATGTTATTCTGCTTCTTAACTATGATTAAAGCTTTCCCTAAATTAACATCTGCAGATCTCCTTCTGGCAGAAGCGATTCACAAGCATTCTTGGGGAAACTATCCAATACAGAGAGAATAAGTATTTTCCCTTTCTAGTTTTTTCCTTTCCAAATTTGCTTCACTGATTACTTGTTATGTATAACCATAGTTTGGGAGACATAAAACCACATATTTAATTAAGAAAGCTGTTGAAGTGCAGAAACAGAAATTGAGATAATTTCCTCATTTTTTTAAAGTCAGTTCTGAATATTATACCGATCTTCAACTATGTTATATTATACATAGAATCGAAATTAGATTTCTCATCTTTGTGCATGAGAGATCTCAAAGAATTTAGGGACATAAGGGACATAAATCCCATTCATTGATTATCATGGAATTCACTTTCTGAGGACTCTCCATGTAGCAACTGTGAGAATTAAATTTTCTATGGATTAGTCATTCAGAATTAAGGCAGGCCCTTAAAACAAAAAAAAAAGGTCTATTTCCCCACTTTTTATAAATAACTTCAATTCTGCCAAAAAACTTTCCTGGAGGACTTATTTGGCCATTTTTTAAAATACTAAAACACTAACTCACTAACTTTTGTTTATCTGCCTGAAGTACCTATCAGTTGATCACTGCAGGTTTTAAAAGGGTTTGGTTTAGTCTGCTTGTAAACAGGCCACTTGACAAATAGCTATTTCAGTTACCTTAATGTACGTCTTTACAGTTTAAAAAGTAGAAAATTCTGAGTGAAGGGATCTAACTGGAACTAAGAATGCATTTTGCCAATAAGTATTTAACAGAAGCAGCTGATTTTATATATTAAGAATAGGAAAAATGAAAAGCCACTTTTATACTTTATATTGAATTTGTCAATTATCTACATAATTTCATTCCTGTTATTTTCTGAACTAATTGGTTCAGCAAGTATTTACATTCAGAACTAGCAGAGAAACATATTTCCAGGAAGAAGGGAGCAAGTCAGAAAAAGTTTTGATGAGCTTCACGTTCTATTAAGTGGGCCACCTGGTACCGGAATAAGAATTCTAAGCCAGCAGACTTTTTAATCAGCCTATTCTGGTCAATAACAGAAATTCACCCTCAAACACTTTAAAATTTATAAAAATTAGTTTTCATAATCCAAAATATGCAGCTTGCATTACTTCTTTATATTCAGAACTACAATTAAGCTGAAAATAAGCATGTCAATTCACTTAAACACTACCTTTGCTTAAATAACATGGTTTTTGTTTAGGGAATAAGGTGGAAACTAAGTCAGTTCACATTCAATCTTTGACTATGGATAATTGTCATTAAGGAATCCATGTTTCTACTTCATGTGTGGGCTTAAGTATGATATTACAAATAATATCTCTGTGCCCACTCATGGCCTTCACAGTCCAACATAGGCATGTAGAATATCTAACTGTAGCAGTGACTAGAAATGAGCAAGCAATTCTACGTTCAAAACCAAACAAAAAATCCCTTTTCTTCCTTCTACATATCACACAACGATTGCTTGTCTTAAACACTGAAAGCATTTATTTACCTGACTGATAACACAATACCTATTTTTGCAATATTCTCCAACTAGTCAATGCATAGGAATACACGCCTACATACTAAAGAGAGAACAAGAATATTCTTTATTGATTTTGCAGATATTTAAGAGAATGTCATTACATTGTAACTGGCCCCATTTTGGTTAAGTGAATCTACCTGTTAAACTAATCAACAGGAAATCTATATTTTTGTTGAACTGGGTTGCACTTTGCTATCTTAGTCCCAGGAGGTAGGAATCAACAGGAAATTTATATTTTTGTTGAACTGGGTTGCACTTTGCTATCTTAGTCCCAGGAGGAAACTGTGTGAGTACTGCACTCAGCACCCTTGGAAAAACGCATCTGAATACAGCTTGTTTTCCTGCATGAAGTGTGCTTCAACTCCTAGGTTTTTAGGGTGGCGTTTGTTTCTTTTCCCTGCCTCTTAAAAGCAAAGCTGTCATAACACATAGTGACACACTTGACCAAAGAGACCCACCTTCCCCTTCAGAATCAGTTATCTCAGAAGTATATGCAAGGATAATAGATTCTGACAGCATCTGATGCTGTACCTGGCCCCTAATTATCAATGTATTAATATTTTATTCATTTTACTAATATGTCACTGGGAAAAACACACAGTGGAAGAGCGAAATGCTAAGGATGCTAGATTGTGGGCAAATGTTAAACAGTCTTCTATGAAGCTTGTTATCAACTTACAATTGTCAAGACTAGCCTGTAGGAGTAGGAGGCCCCCAGTTCATGTTAGTTCAGTTAAATACATGCCTTGGCTACTCACAAGGCAAATATTTAAGTGGTCTTCCCATAAGCAATGATTTATTGTTGGGCCACATGTTATCTTCATGACCACATTTTCTGTGATATTAAAAGAATTCCTAGTTGGCTATGGGTACCTGTCAGTTGTACCATAAATGAGAGATGGATTCTGTTTGTCTAATCTTTATCCATTGGCCACCTGAAAAGTACAACCTTATCAAAGAGGAGATAAACAAAAGTTGTTCACATATTATACAAGCTGTTTATAAAGCCCTGAATTGCCCAGATAAAGGCAAAGCCTTAATTATTTTTATAACATTAAAGCAACACACTGCAAGAATATATCATTAAAAAGAAGGAACAATGAATCACTTTGATTTGAAGAGGCATGTTAGACTAAAAGAAACATGTCTTCATAACAGACTTGTTGCAGAAAAATTTCAGTCCTCTACTTGCTTTGACCTGCAGGTAGCTGAAAATAACCGAGTGTTTTAGGAGTGATTTTACCTGCAAATTACCTCCAAAGCCAAGCATTTTAACTTATTACCCTTTTCCACAGGAAGTCTGACCCATTGGAGTTCACACTACTCCTAAACTTGAGTTGTGTGTTCGTCTATGCTGAGTATGCATCACACTAACTGTAGCTTATTACTTAAGGAAAATAAGGTTCTTGGAGTCTGTCTATAATAAGCACTTTGACATGCAGTACTTCGTACATCAGATAAGTTACTTCTATACAGGCATTTTCCCCTGCTGCAACTTACAGGTATCCTTGTATATACAGGTGAAATTATCTAGTTGAATTATTCCTCCTGATTTATTTCATAAAATAGCATCTCTTCTCTACCCAGATTACCTAGGTGTGTACTTACAAAGTCTGCTCATTTCCTGATTCACAGAAACATATAATATAGATATTGATTCAAGTTTTCAACACTTAAGCAAGTTCCTTACTGCTTCAGTTGTTTGCAATTTTTTACTATTCCTACTGACCAGTTCTCCTTTTGTGAGTTGCCTCAGACAAGGAAACTGAGAGGGACACAAAAAAGCAATTAAGACCATTTCTTACATTAATACATGTAAAAGTTTTTTAGAAGACAAAAGCTAAAAAACACTTAAGTGTCTAAGGGGATAACACCACAGTAAAGGTTTATTCTGTGCAAAGCTAAACTTCCAAATTCTGTTCATTTTGCTCTCTTAAAAGAAATGCTACCTCCTCACTCATAACTGTTGGTTATTTTTCAATATCTGAAAGCGTAAAAAAAATATATATATATCTTTTAATCTTAATTTTTTTCCTAACGCACATGGAATGTGAGAACTTATGACAACATAAAATGTTTTGTGAATAAGTAACAAGGCGAAACACTATTATAATGCCTTGGATATAAACAAAATACCCATTCTGCATATAATGCATCTGCAGGAGTTTTGTGAAGTTCTGCCTAAAGCAGGAACAGCAGGCTGTTTTTATCATTATGTCCTTTGAACATCTCTCCCACATACCCTAAAGTTACCCAGAATTTCAATTAATTTCTTTCTTTCTACGAGCCATTGATCAGAGGGATGGGTTTCACTGAAGGGCAGATTTTCAGAGAGTTCACAGAAATAACAGGTCTATTTGCTGCTGTTGCACACCTGTCTCAAAAACGTGAGCACAATTGTGCAAGATATAAAAATAAAGCACTGCTAACTCAACTTTCTTGTTCTCTTTACATCTCTGTACTCGGGTAGGGAAATACAGATATCATGGGAAGGACTTACTCTCTTATTTTCATATGTGACAGGGAATAGGCGGGCAAGGGAATTTCTTACTCCTTCCTTTACCTTTGTATAGACCATGGGCTTGTCCTTTCAGACTATTAAATGATCCATGTTTACAGTCCACTTGAGAGAGCCATATCAAACTGTAACCCTTGTTAGAAAGAACTCACTTTCCAGATGGGCCCTAGAACTGATAAAATAAGCTCAATATTCACTGCTGTTTAACACTGTTTCTTCTATGTTTGCTCTGTTATAAGCTTTTAGTTCACAGTCTTTACCTCCCTCAAAGTCCTGTCAGCTCTAATTGCACAAACTGAAGTCTAACATTTTCAGTCATCAGCTATGAATGCTTGCAGAGAAGTCCTATTTGTTCAATTTCATCATCCAGATCTCTATAGTTAGTTTTCACATTGTCAAGAAAGCATTTAGAGAGCATATTTCATACATGACAAGTTTTTTATTGCGAAAGAATTTTTAAAGCATCAAGTTTCAAAGTGATAATTGTATTTACTTAATTTATATTTATAAAGCAACATATTGCATCTTACAAAGGTATGTCCTGTTTAAGTAATGTTATTAAAGTGCTGTAATTACCCTTAAGAAACTTAAACAATCCAAGATGTGGTATTGCCTTTAGGCAAATGAGCAAACATGTCAAAGAATATTAAGCCTATTTTAAATAGGATTTGGAATAGCACTGCATACCTGTTGAACATTGAAAAGTAATGATGCCACAATTACTGACTCCAAGCACTTCTCTCTATGAAAAGCCTCACTATTCCGTTTCTCTTCAAATTGCAGTGCAATAGCCCACTCCTAAAACAAGAGTTCATTCCCACCTCTGTTCTACTTAGCCTCTAGATTTAATTGTAATTTTCACAGATCGGTACTTTCAATTAGTCTATGACAAGCAGATTGGTAATGTATTTCATCACTGTCAGACTTCTTGGCTGTTTATGCTGTGCACAATACTGGAAAGGCCCAGAGACAGTGTATAAGATATATACAAATAAATGCTGTAACATGAAGTAAAATCAGCCTTTTGGAATACTGCCTCTGGCCCTGTTTCAGCACCACTTTTTTTTGGAAAACTGTATTTTAAAACTACTTCAATTAAGCTTAGTTTTTAAACTAAAAATGTTTAACATGGACAAAGCTAGTGGAGTGAAAGAGCTTTCTGGAGACATGTGGTGCCCTGTTATTTTAGAGTTCATCCAAGTCTCATTCAATTCTTATGTAAATAAAAGGCACAAGTTCTTTTTATATATTTTTTCATTATGCAGATAGCAACACCATTTTTCTTTTTTTAGAAGAGTAATTTTTATTAACTTACTTTTAATCTTTTCACACTAGCCATCAAGCATAGAATCAGCTTAAAACGTACTTTAATAACGTTTTCATTTAATCTTTGAGTCTTTTTAGAAATTGTTAATACATTATTTATTTATGGAGCATTAGCAAGGAACTTTAGATCTGCATTTTTTCACTGAAAGGCAGACAGAGCAGAACAAAAGAATTAAGTCAACTGAGATACTTTAAAACTTGCAGCAATGTAATCAGAAATACAGTAAAGCACAGACATTGGCATTCACAGATAGAGGAAAAATAAAGTAACTGTGCTGGAATTCTCTTCCTAATTCCAATTTGAAAGAGCAGTCCTAGTTTCAACAATACCATTGTTTTTACAATTCCCTCTTATAACACCCATCTTCATGCATCTAACAGGCTTTATTCTTTCTATTCTCAGGATTGAAAACCAAAAAGAAAGTATACAATTTTCTAAAACAACAACTGAAGAAGATTTTCAGCTTAAACTTTCAGCTGAACATACAGCTCTGAAGAAAGCGGGCCTGGAGATGCACAGACCCTGTATAACAAAGGTAAAGTAATGCATACATCACATACTCAAAACTATTCTACAGGGCAAGAAAGAAATGAAATGTAAGAATAACCTCAGTGCCCAGGATCTGTAGATCTTCCCTGGGGCTTTTACAAAAACCAAACAAGCAAAGAGCCCATGTTCTCCACAGCCACCCTCCCTCCCCAGCCACATCCACATGTTCTTGATTTTAGATCTTTGAGTATTCATTTTGTAGCATCAATGGATTTCTCAGTCTAAATTCTCTAGCTATCTGTTCATTTTATAAGATTTTTATAAATCATCCTGTTATCACAATCTGGACTTTGTAAAGATCATTTCACCTAGGAATGAGTCTGGCTCTCCAGACACCTATTTTAAATACTGTACTCTATGATTTTAGCCAATAAAGCTAGACAAAAAAAAACCCCAAAAGAACATTTGTTTATTGTATACTACAAGAGTCTCCTAAATGCTGTTCTCAAGAATCACGATGACAAATAATAAAGAATCCTCTTTCCAAAATCCCTGTGGTTCTAAGGTAAAATGACTATTACTTATGAGTTAAGATAATTGATGTACTGCTAGCATTTCTCAGATATCCCACACTATTTTTTAAAGCAGAAGGGTGCATAACCTAAATAGGCCTTAACTCCACTGTTTGTTTTCCCCCAGATGCAGAAAATCCTAACAGTGTGGACTTTCATTGCCACAAAATGAATAGAGAATGGAAAAGAAAAGATTTGAAAGATGCATGTTGTCTACCTAAAACCTGCAGGCTGCAAATGGCTACAGGCAGTCACTGCAATAGCTTAACCATTTGCACTAGGGTATAAACCCTCGCTTCCCCAATAAAGCCCTCTAGTCCAGACCACTGTTCTAAGGCAAACAGAATTAAGAAGTCTCACAAGTCACTGAAGTGACTTTCAATGTTACATTCCAGATCTGTTCCAAAGGAAACTGAAACTCCAGGATGCCTGGAGATACACAGGCCTTATCTCCAATTAGCGAAAGCAAACAAACTAAAGACATAGGAATGGCATAGGGTGGTAAATGACAAAAAAAAAAAACAAACCAAAACAACAACCAACAAACAAACAAAGAACAAACAAACAAAAAACCAACCAAACAAAACCCAAACAAACAAACAAAAAAAACCACAAGAGAAAGAAGAGATTCTTGACATGAGGAGGAGTAAAAAAATATTGAGGATGGTGACATATCGTTTTCATATCTATAGATGTTATATCATCATTTGAATGCAAATAAAATACTAAATGACAACACATCATTGCTAAGCAGACTTCTGAAATGAATGCATTACCAGATTAAAATAGCCAGCATCATTTTTCTATTTACACTCAGCAATACTACACATGCTGTTTATACTTTCAGATGATATTCAATGTTCCATATACAGAAAAAAATCCAAATCTGCAAAGACAACATTGACTCAAGGAACTCCTTAGGTACAAGAATTTTCCTCCATTCTTAACAAGTACTCTCTCCTTGCAGAAAACTAGTAAGAAAACAGATTAGAGAGATTCTACTCTGAAATGATCGGTAGAGGACTATTGTAGATTCCTGTATGTTTACTGAGCGAAACAGTTTAATAAAGAAAACCAATCAGTCTATGGAGAGAACATGAGAAAAATGTTTATTTTTTGGAGCAATTTAACAATAACTCCATAAACTATCTCCATTAGGAAATAGATATAAAATATTCTGGAAACACTTTCTGTTTACAAAAGGCCATATAGTAAAAAAGAATTAGTCACGCTGTTCTAAACGTTAATAAACAATATAACAACACTGTGAATCAATGGAATGGAAACTATTGTATAAACCAGGGAAGTGGTTTAGACCAATTCTTACCGTGAAATATTGCATTGGTAATAAACCGAAGTAAAACTACCACATATACATAAAATAAACAGGAAATCCAGTAGATCAACAGACCAAGGGAAAAAGAGAAACATGATAGAATTACTCTGCTTAAGGGTTGGTAAAATACTCTGAATATGAATTAATTGGAGTTAAAATGAAAAATGTCACTTCATCTTAAATCTATCAATACCTGAATAAAAGCTATTAGACACGTACCAAAGTAAGCAGACCTCTGAAAAAGCTGTAAGGTTATTAGAGTATCTAGAAAAACACATGAGGAGGTGAGTGTGTTAAAAGAAATAAAAAGGAAAAAAAAAAAAAGAGGAGAGGCACTTTCCTATAGTTACAGTATTAGTAATGAATTTTGACAAGTTCAAATGACAATTCTCAATAATGAAAATTGCAAAAATTCAAAAATAAATTATTTGTATGTCAATTCTATCTCTGGAACAAAATAGTACTTCAGTTTCTGCAACAGAATTGTTGCCTATTTCTATCCTCTCTCAAAAACTAGTGAGCTTCATTTTAAAGCACACATATAGGAAATAATGTGAGAATCACATTAAACCTCAACAAAATATTTTATTTCTACTGTGTAAGAATAATAGATGTGGCTGTTATATGTATAGATATGCTGTTCTTGTGACTTTCAAGTCACAACTGCCTCCTCCTGCCATGTAGACCACACACTAATCCTTTTAATCTTTTATAAAGTATTTCTGCAATCACTGTAGCTACCATAATGCTTATAGTCTAGTAAAGTCTGTTGTTGAGACACATTAAGCACCACATTGTTCAGAAGTAAATTTAGTTCTTGGGCCTTTCCTCAGTCTTGGAACTAGCAAACAAGAATTCAATTAACAAATACTTCAAACAAGTTCATCATAAAATAGCTCCACTAAAGTTTCCATCTTGAATAACATAAGTATGTATTTAAGCTTATGAAAATATTTGAAAAGCAGGACCTGAACCACCTATTTCTAAACTCTAACCTGAATAGTTAAGATTTTACAAATGGAAAAGTAACAATTCTGAAGACAACTATCAAAGAGCTTATACAAAAAAGTCAGAAACGCACCCAAGAAACAGACTTTTTTGAATTAAGGATACTTGAAAATCCTAAGTATGTTCCATTAACACATATACATCAATAGCTACTCATGCTTCATAAAAAATAAGTAGTATTAAAGCCTTGCCATTATAGAACTAGTAGAACACCTGTATCTCCCACCAAGGCACTGGTGTTTCATTACAACTACAAAATTTATGCAATGAGACTTTAAGAAACAAAACTAAGTGCTCCCTCTAAATCAGTTTTCTTAACTGAAATCAAGCCTAGCAAAGAAGCAGCAACTACATTTGTGACACCATTTACATTCCCAAGACTTAAAAATCTACCAACTACTGTCTAGGTACTTCAGTCACTATCATCCTGTACATCTGGATTTCCAGCTCTGTAGATTTTTGTTAAGCATTACTTAATCTGACATCCAATGTTCTTTGCAGCTATGCCTGATAGGAAGACTATAGTGGAGACATAGTTTATTGCATATTCTTAGACTTCAAAGCTTTTAAAGGCTGTAAAACTGGGTAAGTTTTGTGAAGTTGTAGAAATCAAAGTAGTTTGGGTTTTATTATGTATTTACGTGTTGTACTTTGCATTTGTTTCCGTATTTTCTAAGAACAGTTCTGGATTACATGCAAGTAATGTTTCTAGGTGGGGATTTTGGGTACTTGTTACAGTGAGATTTAGATAAACAATACTTAAGAGAAGAAAAGGGTTATAATGAGAGCAAATTGATTCCTTAAAGCAAAGAAGCCCTGCTCTTGCCGTGTTTTATGTGGAAAGTATGTAACTTTTTAAATTTTTTTTTTTATTTTGCTGTTGAAGGAAAAGAATATACTTTGCACAAAACATTTCAATATCTGTTGTGCCACAAAATCTGTATGAATATCTGTAAATAATTTTACAGCTCAGGGCAGACCTCAGAAGTAACTAAATATTCAAGTAGTGAGAGAAATGCTGAGAAGCTGTAAATCGCTTGCGACAGGGCTTTGCTTTAGCTAGCTCGGTGCTAACTTGGGTATTTTAAGTACTGCACCGTTGAGGCACTTCGAAGGAGAGCTACTGACTAATACAATGGTTTTGAGAGTAATAGAGATATTTTCTGTTTTGACTTAAATTTTATATGCTTTAGACCTTCTAAAGACGACAGACATCCTAGAACTTCTCAAACTTCTCAATACTTTGCTAGGTCTTTGGTCAGAATCTGGGTTGTTCAGCAATGTTAAAATTGTTCTGACCACTGAGAAAATCTTCATTGTTACATATCTAATTTCCTGCTGGTAGAACTAGTAAGTTAGGCATTGAATTTTGAGGAAATGTAGTGGTTCTTGAAATTTAACTGTTTTCTTTTGGGATTCAACTCTAGACATTCTAGTTATAAGTTCTTCTGTCAAAGTTTACTTATTTTACTCTTGCAAAACAAAGCTACTTTGGTCAAGTTTGGTCACTCAAACTATAATACTTACAGTTTTTACTTTTTGTATGATAGAGCTATGAACATTCAAGGAACTTAAAATCTAAGAGCCTTCCTAGTCACGCAGTGCTCAAATATATACCTTGTTCTTACACTACATTTGATGGTTTATTTGCTTATAATAAGATTCTCCAATCTTGTTTTTCTTAGCCTTATGAGAATGGTAGCATGTTATGGCAGGATTCTAGCTCAGCTTTGGATAGGCTGAGGACTTTGAATACTTAGCTCTAAAAAAGTTATGAAAAGGGAAGAAAGCCAGTTATAAAGATTATCAGGATCCAGAATTAGATGAGATGTGTAGGAAAACAATAAGATGCTATAAAGTCAGGTATAGCTAAGTAGTTTCTTCTGAAGGCCTTTGGCTCTGCTGTATATCACCTGGATGAACTCATGGCCACCAGTGCTTGATACTGCTTAAATATCAGCTGTGCTTATTACTAGGCTGAAAAACTTCTTGGGTGCTGGGAAAAAGAACAATTTAATCAGTGCTTTTCATGTCACCATTAAACTATTGTTATTTCATCATCACTTTAGGAACTATGGCTTCTGGTTATTTTCTTCCCAGCTGAGACAAAAAATGAAAATCTCAATTGCTTGCTACTTTTATCACACCACACAAGAGTTCCAAAAATATTATTTCCTGTGGCTATGTTATTGAAACTGGCTTTTCTGGGAAAAATCGGAGCAACTGAAGCCTGATTTCTGCAGATTTTATTGCTATGTGCAAAGGTACAGACCATGGTAATCCTGGCTCATACCCCTATCTGCATCTCCTGTTCAGCAAGTTTTACATGTGCTAAATGACCTTCTCTTTGCCTCACAGACCAGGTAACTCCTCAACCTGTTCTATAGGTTTCTCTTTTGCAATAACATTAATAACCATTTCTACCTTTCAGCAGTTTTCACTAAACTTTTAATATCTTTTACACCTTTTTCCCCTCTAGCCAGTTTCCTCGGATAACTGTAGGTATTTAAATCTTCCCAATTCTTACTGATTATGCTCCAAAGATTGTTTTAAAGGTATTACAAATCATAAATTCAGTCTAATGAAATGGTTGTCTAAGTACAGTGCTTTAGAAAACTAGATTCCTTTTATTACCAAAATAGGAGAGAATGATCAACATGTATTGTATCATTGTTGTTTTGCTATTTTTTAAAAACTATATAAAACTCATATTTTCAGAAATATCCCTGAAAGTGGCATAAACAGCATGCATTCTTCACTTGCTCTGCAATACATCAGTGGTTTTAAATATAGGCTTATCTTTTTCCACTGCAGTGTTATTAGCTACTTACTGGATATTCAGGATATACCATAAAACTCCCTTTCAGCTCCGTAAAGAGGGGAAGTGATGTGCATAGTATTTTGTAACTGTTCGGAAGTTCCTAATAACATTATTACAGTCCAGCATTGGCTACAAAATTTTCTGAATGCTTGCTCATCTTCTAAAGGCAAAGCCTCCTCTCCTTTCCCCAAGATTCAGAGATAGGACTTTGGAGTCTCACCCAAACAGCATGCAAGCATTTGCCATGTCCTCACCCAGTTAGCAACAGCCTCTTAACCGCTCACCCGGTAGTAACAGTCTCTTTACCACTGAGTGAGTCTTGGATTCTGTTTTATGTGCTCCTCAACAGCTCAGGGGCTCTGTGCCCTCCCCTACTCAGAAGTAGTGCAGCCTGCGAGAGCCCCGGCCGCGCTGTGTGCGAGTGACCTCTTCCGCCAAGGCGGCGTCATTACAGAAAGGTCACGGTGCAAAACTCTATTAACTTGCAAAACGAATTGTTTTTGAGGTAAAGCTGCCATTTTTTTCCTCTCTTGAAGGTCCACAATAAAATGGAGACTAAGGGGGAAAAGTACTATTAGTGGGAACTTTGGAAAATTAAGGTTTTTTTAATAAATAATATGTTTTCTTTAAGTATATTCACAAATTTGTGTGCTGCTTCCAGATGGAGAATTATTAATAGTTATTAGGTAAAAAAAATTCGAGTGTGGACCATGCAGGTGTATTAAATTGACTGTCAAGGAGCTTTGTAAGAGACTGAGAAGTTGGCATAAAGCATATTTGCTGCGATTCAGTAGTGGTTGTATCTGCAGACTATCAACATAGCATAATCACAGATTTCAGAAAGGGAAACAACCCAAAAGTTCCAAATTAATTTATATTGATGAGATTACTTAAAAGTAAATTTGATTTTAAAATCATCTACTATTTTTTCTGCAGTGTTTCTCATAACTTATTCTGCTGAGGGATTAAAATTTGCCTTCTTATTTAATGATTCTGCAAGTATTAAGATTCAGAAAAGTTGTTTACATTAAAATTAAAAGAACATAATGTTTTTTTCTTGTAAACATCTTGATACTAGCAGTCTCTGAAATGAATACAACAATGATGTAAAAGACCTAAGCAAAAAAAAGCTCCACAGCTTGTGCACAACTTCCTAGTTCAATTCATTTTTATGTACAATTCTGGAGTCATAACACTGAAGTAAAGACTGATGTTCTGCCAGATAAAATAAGAGCAACAAGGTACAGAAACATTACAACAGTGTATCTTTGCTATTAAAACACTACAACTTCATTGCTGTTGTCAAACTCACCTAAACTGTCTGTGCTGTATTTCATAAAAGAAATTGACAACTTATAATCAGTTCTGAACAGAACCATAGTTGTACCAATGGCAGAGAATACAGAGCACGCGAGTCTCATGGCACCAGTGAGGTTATTTTGCTATGTGGTGAAAGTAGATGCCTGTTGACTCTAGGCTCTATATAGTGGATGTTTAGCAATTCTGGTTTTAGAGATCCTCCATGCCTGTGTGCTGCTTATTCTAAGATAATTTTCACCCCACAAAATACATTTTGTAACTCAGTGGGACTGAAATATATGTTAAAGCCTAATAGTCTGATAACGGTAAAAACAATCAAGACAACAGAAACACTGTTTCATTCTAGTGAAACAATATTGTCTACAGACTGGCTCTCAATACCTTAACATCTTATTAATTAATTGATAAGTAGTACCCTATAAAAAAACCAAACTTGTATCTCTTGCTTTCTTAGCAAGAAACTTTGTAAGAAAGTTTGCTGTTCAAGTTATGTAAATATGGATGTTTTCAAAATTCAAGACCTAGGAAAAACAAGTCCCTTTCAGGCAATATATGTGTCTTGGTGAATTCTCACCTATCAGAAAGACATTTTTGGTATTCTTCTTCTAATTGCATTACCTGTGGATATGAGTTGGCAGAGCAACACTTCCTCTGTGTGCCATACATTGGCGCAGAGTTGGGGGAGCAGGTCGGGTTCACCTCGCCTATTAGAACAAACTAAGTATGAAGTGTTTAGTCTGAAGTATTTGCCTTAAGTTCTTGCCAAAGTCACTCTTTCGGGATGTGCTTCTCTCTCATGACTGCAGATGGAGTCTAGGGTGACTTGGTCAGACTAAATAGCTAACCTACAGATAGGTAAAATAAGGTGAAAAGGTCTTTAGTATTAATTAATACATTTTTTTTTTTCTTTAAGGGTGGTCTCTGTCTTGCTACTATTCTATTTTACAACTCAGAAGTATCAGTAACCATACACTAGCTGTCATGTTACCTAACCCAAGAGCAACAAAAGAATTGCTCAGGTTAACAGCTCGTTATTCCCTAGTGTCCACATCAGTACCACTGACAGGCTGCAACATCCCAGTGAGGGGGAAGGAAGGAAGAGAAGAAACCTCTCCATATGACTATCCACAAGTAATCAGGCAAACATTAGTAGTTTCAAAGCGTTGAAAGGCTTCACAGCAAAAATACAAGGAAATTTAAAGCACATCAACTGTTACAGGAAAGTGACTGCTATGTTCCTTTAACAAAATTTTGATAACTTTAAAAGAATTACATAGTCTTCTGATGTAACTAAAGAACCTTACAGGAAGTTCTGAATAGGGAACTACAAATTCTATCCTGTCCAAACAGGACCTGTGGAGAAAATTATCCTTTGAGAATATCAATTATGCTCAGTTGACTTTAAGCCAAAATAGGTCGTGAGGAACTACTAAACTAGAGGTATAATCTACCTCTGTATGTGTTAATCAATCATACTAGCATTAAGGCTCACACCTGTGAAGTGGCAAACACTAAGCAGTGCTGGTTGACCTTAATTTCTATGAGCTTTTGAAGGAAAGGAAGACAGTGGAAACTATTATGAGTTACGCAGCCCTCACTGATACTGTGAATGTAGCTTTCGTGACTGTTACATGTTAATGAAGAAGCTAAAACAAACAAACTTACTCAGAAGTTACTTTTATGTTTTTTCATTGAACAAAAGCAAATGTACATAAATGTCACTACAAGTACCAAAAGAAGTTTTGAAATGGGGCCCATCTTAATGTCTTCTGGAAATGTCTTAACCTAAATCTACCAAATATCCTCTTGTGTATCTCATAGTATGGACACCAAATCGCATTGGTATGGGGCTTGGAAACATTCTAATTAATTGACAGTAAAAACTGTATTAGCTGCCTGATACATGCTCTTCAGGGGCAAACTGTGAATTCTTTCACCTAGACTAATGAGATAACAGTCACACAGAATGTTAGTAGAGCCAATTCTGTTTCTAATTTTGCCATATGGCTCTTCACAGAATCACAGAATTGTAGTGGTTGGAAGGGACCTCAGAGATCATCGAGTCCAACCACAAAAAAAACCAACAAAAAAACACACCAAAAAACCAAAACCCACCCACCACCTAAACACACAACAACAACAACAACCAAACCAAAACCATCACCCACCCACACAACATCCCACCACAAACCAATAATCTTGGGCACTAGAGCATGCCCTGAAGAGCCATGTCTACACGTTTCTTAAATACCTCCAGAGATGGTGACTCCACCACCTCCCTGGGCAGTCCATTCCAATGCCTGACAACCCTTTCAGTAAAGAAATGTTTCCTAATATCCAACCTGAACTTCCCCTGGCGCAACTTGAAGCCATTACCCCTTGTCCTATCGTCTGTAGCTTGGAAGAAGAGACCGACCCCCGTCTCTCTACAGCTTCCTTTCAGGTACTTGTACAGAGCGATAAGTTCTCCCCTCAGTCTCCTCTTCCCCAGACTGAACAACCCCAGTTCCCTCAGCCTCTCCTCGTAAGAGAGAGAGTTCTACTTCAATCAAGTAGAACTTCATTTCCCAAGCAGAAAACAACGAAACACTCTAAGAGAAGAGGTCAGAATCTGTTATTCCATGTGCTTATTAACCACTGTTTGATCCACTGTTCTTATATGACTACCTCTAAGCAGGTTCACTGTGATACCTGTCCTTAGGTATCTTTCACAATCAGAAGATGAAGATACCTAGTAACTTAGCTAAAAAGGCATGCACCTACCTGACTTCAGGGACTGGGTTGCCAGCAACTCTGCATTCCAGCAATACTTTGTTTCCTTCAGCAACTTCCTGGCTCCTGAGCTTCTGAGTGAACTGAGGTGGTGAAGATTCATTGTCTTCTATGTTGATGAAGGGGTGGCAAAGGACCATTTCGCTCTGAGTGATGCTTTCCCTTTCAGAAAAGTGTTCTCCATTCAGGTGAACACCAGGTAATTTTGTCTCAGGCTCAGTCTCTTGATGTGGCCTGTCAAACTCCTGGTTCTCTAATGTACTTCCAGCTGATTGTTTCTTTTTAGGAGACAGGTATCCACTGTCTGGAGAAGAAGAGTCCCCATCAGGACTTCGGCCTCTTGTCTTTGCTGCCTGTCTAAATATAGATGACAATTCCTCTATGAACGTGGCAGCTTTGTCACACAGCTTGTTCCTGAAAGGAGCTTCTCCCTGCGATGCCAATTCAGACTTTGGGCTTGTCTTAGGCACAGCTGAACCATCTTTCTCTGAATGTCTCAGGCTTCTAACAAAGCTGGGACTAGCAGTTAGGAACGGTGAGGTGTTTGCCTGCTTCCTGGAAACTGTGACAAAACTACTTGCTGTTTGAGGTGTGGTGGATTGCCCCTTCTGATTCCCTGGGAGAACACAACTTGCAGCAGATGAAGTCAGACTGCTTGCTTGAGGCCACTGTAAAGCATCTTGCTCATGCAGTTTGGTGTCTCTGAAAGAAGGATTTTCTGAAGTGCTAGAAGGAGTGGTGTTGAAATAATGAGTCAAGTCTGGTGCTGCATTCTGATCCTCCTTCAGGGAATTGGCAATGGCTTCTCGAGCTATGTCAAGGCTCTTACAAATCTCCTCTTGGGTAAGGAAGGCAGAAAGTTCATTTGAAAATTCCCCATTCTGTATGTCTGGCAGGGAATCATAGAAAAAGTCATGGCAGGATGAAGCTTCTGACATATTTTCAGGATATCCCTTACTGGTGCCTCCCTCTGCAGAGTAAGCCTCCTTCAGCATTAAAGAAAGAGGCAATGCCTGGCCACAGCTTCTGTCTTGCATCCTGGAAGACAAAAATACAATTCCTTAAGAAAAAAAAAAAACTACAACTTGTCTGTTAAAAAAACCCCTTTTATATCCTAGTTCCCATAAGCTAGACACAAAACTGGGATTAGAGCAGAAGCTAACAGTGCATGAAATATTTACCATAAAACTTGGTTTCTCTTAGAATGGTCCAGGGCTGCAAATTGTCTAGGTGAAAATGAGAGCAGTTAGGAGTCTTTTTTCTCATGAGTCTTCAGAACTATGAAGACATCCTTTGTCTGTACATTGCCTAGCACAAACTCAATTTCACTGGAGCAATACGAGTGATTTTTTTTATTTCACATTTGATTTTATTTCACATGAATGCTATTACACCTTACTTTTTCTGATTTTAGGCTTATGATTATTTGGGGAACATATTTCCTTTTCTCTTTCCCATAACATTGCCTTTCAGACACTAAACCATCAAATTCCAAGAGGAAAACATTTTTCTAGTTGAAACCATTATGAGGCTCTATACAAGGACATTTGGATTAGATATTCCAAGTTATCCTTTCTGTTTAATGTTGATAATGTGTTTAATATTATTTTACTTATTGTGTTATGTTTTAAGCTTTGTACTGTTTAATACAATTTAGTAGCACTTTTGTCAACATGGATGAGTAGAGTATCAAACTATCACATGCTAAAAGTAAAACACTAAAGAAATAGATTTTCCAATCGATTTTATGCACTGTGTAAGTGTGTAATGTATATTCTGTACCAGTTTCACAAAGTACAAAAGTATCTAAACATCTTTGGCTTTTCCACATGATTTTAGAGTGAGGATGAGTGTTCTCTGTCTCCGTAAAGTCATTAAGAAACAAGACATTAGAGAAACCACTCTTTTCCCAAGGGAAGAATGTGCCTGAAATTCTCCTCATTGAAATTTTATTTGTCCTGCTGGTCACTAGGTTGTGGGTGATCTGATCTCAAAAGTAATTTCTGCTTCTGCAAATCATTTAATTTAGTTGAACGACAGTGTTTTCAATTACTCTTTAAAATTATCTTCTTCTTATGATAATTTCTGTGAGATTAATTCTGCACAAGATTCTAAAAAAATATTGTATTTTCTCTTAATGGTCCAGTATTTGTCCACTGATAAACAGGTGGCTTGGCAGTCATGAGATGCACTCAGATGTATTTTACACCAGCTTCTTCAAGCTCCAGTTACCTTTAGTCACTTTACCAGGGTTTACCCGGCATGTAGTCATTAACTGACTGATAGATTATTGGAATTCTTGGCCTGGCACATGCATCTCTTGATATGCCTGCTTTTCTTGCCAACAGATTACAACTCAACATATAATAGAGAAGTATAAGGGAACCAAAGCATTTTAGGATTTGATATATGGTTTTTATAGAATACAGTGATATGCTTATTCTTTGTTGGGATTCCATATTTCTTTCCTTCCTTTTATCTGTGTTTATAGGCCAACAAATTTAGCAACTATGCCAATCTCTTGTCAACAAGATCTAAAAAAGTATATACAGTATAACCGACTACCACATAGCAGCTTTAAAGAATGAATCCGAGAAGCCAAGCAAACAGTTGGTCTAGAGTCTCAGCTGTTTAAGACATAAACTGGATGACCGCAAGGAAACCAAGGGTTAAACCTGGAGAGTTTCTGTCTCCTTAATCTTAGTTATTTTCTGAAACTTTGTATTCCAATGAACAAGGGTGCTAGTTACTATTTAGATAACTTGTAAATATCTGTGCTTTAAATGACATCATTATTTAAATCTGATTCCTACTAGTTCCTAGCTTGCTCACATCTCAAAGTGATACATTACGTACTCAGACAAACTTCTCTGACTTCTAACAACAAGCTGCTCTGGTGTTTCAATGGGTAACGGGTCAGAGGACAATTTCACTTATTGCTAGCCACCCAACACAATGATTTAAATGAATGTATTATGAATTAGCATTATCTCCTCCTAATACTCTGTAATACTCACTTTTATCATTAGAAAAACATAATGGCTACATATGTCATAATTTTCAAAGCCCAGTGTCTAAATGTATGTAAATCAATCTGTAGCTCGATATTTAGATAAAGTTGATGAATTTAAACATATCCTGGTTATTGGCAATTTCCAATGCTGATAAGCCTTCTTGGGAGAAAGATCTGGTGCCTAAAAATGCATTTATATGTCTAGATTTCGACAGCTGAATGAAAGCTTCCAGTATAAAGACTTTTTTTTTTCAGGCACACTGTAAGACACAAACCAACTATTCTTTTAGAGCAACTTGTAATCACAGTGAAATGAAGTATTGCTAACCCTATCAAGTAGCATATAAGATCATAATTAGAAATTTTGAATGCTATTTCTAGCTTCTCCAAGTTACACTACAATGTATTTATAACAGTTTTCATCATCATTAGTCATTAGGTAACCTGCAAATCCATATACTATATCATTTAAAGACACAAACATAAAATAAAATGTTACATGCAGATCAGTGCATGCTCTAAAGAATATTATGGTAAATATTAAATTCAAAATATGCTAGATTACTGTCATCTCAGAAAACATTTGAATAATTAATCAAATTAAGGTATTCAAGCAATGATGAAATACGGAAAACCATAGAAAATCAAAGGACTCATTTCAAGAAAATATAAGCATCCTGAATTTGTGGTACCTATCCAATCAAAAATTATTACTTAAAAAAATATGACCCAAAGCAAATCTGTTCAAAGGAATAACATGAAGGAAGAGATGTACCTACAAAGATTTCTTAAAACAAAAAAGACACATACTTTTCCTCTGAATTTTGAAATCCTGCAAAATTACTCCCCAAGGTACAATAATTAAACTTAGCAGAAAATATAAAACAGACCTTACAATTAACAGGCCAATATGAAGAGTCTCAAGTATAATTAATAGCGGGTGAAGTTGGTTTTTTTCCTTCTTTATCTAAGTAGGCTTAAAGTTGCTCCAGCTATTCAGTAAAGATTGCTTGGTCCTCAGTAAGCATTGAGAAGACTGTGGCCTGTGCGTTACATCTGTCCTCTGTGACTATGTAATTCTTACCCCACTCATCTATATTTGGTAACTGAACTCATGTTTCAGCAGACTGCCGCTATCTGGAATTCCAGTAGAAGCAACGTTAGGCCTGAAGTGGCACAAAGTTCTGTGCACTTACTACTCAGAAATTCAGAAACTTAATCATTTAAATGAGCAATTCTTGTTACATTTAACACAGTATTTTAGGCTGGTTTAAAATACTATTCTGGAATTCTAGGATGTGATCTTTGCTTATTATTAAAGCGCCTACCTCCACAGGCCATAGAAAACACAGTCTGTGAAAGTTAATTTTTAAAAAATAACATCTTTCTACAGCATTTTGTCTTAATAGATTTTTAAATTTTTAACAAAATTAACTATTTTGATGACAATAAATAAAATAGTTGTCTTTTTCTACAAAAAGTTATTTAAAATTAATAGCTTCCTTGTGTATCTTAGAATCTTCCAGGAAAAGAAAAAAGCATAGAATCATTTAGGTTGGAAAACCCTTAATGTTTTCAGAGTTACCAGCAGAAATGGTACATTTTTTTGTCATGATAGAGAATCATTAATCTGTAACAATATATTACACTGTATAAACAAATTTGCCTACTGAATTTTCACATCTCAAATGAAGTAATCCTATAATCAGAAAAGAAGTATGTCCCTCAGAAATGACACACAAAATCCTTGGAAAACATGTATGCTTTAAAAAGGCCTCATAACTCTGACACATGTATCAACACTAAAACAATCAAAATGCATTTCTGGTTTCTATAGCCTTGTAGAATGTAATGAGTAACACAGTCAACTGTCACTTACTGTCTTTCCTGAGGAAGTACTTTCACCTCATTAAGAACTCGTGAGGGTTTTATCTCAGGGAAGAAAAATTTTCTATCCAAGAAAACACTTCTGCCTTTTCAGGCACCTCATTTCCTTTGATACTCAGTGAAAGGAAGAAGTAAACAAGAAGAGTGCTGGCTTAATCTACACACTTTATCACATAATTTCCAGAAATAAATGCAATATGTGGGTAGCATTGGTTCTGCCAGATCACAGCCTATCATGAGTCAAATTCCCTAGAGTAGATAGGAGAAATTGTAGCTCCAAATAGACCTTACGGACCTCTGCCACTTCTGCCAGTGGCCATTGTATCTGCTCTCTGAACTGGATTCATTTTGTGGGCTGGCACTTGTTCTTAGCTCAAAGTATTCTGGCCTTGCATTTTTTTACTGAAATTTATTCCTTGGCAACAATGGAAGCGCAGCAGACCCACTGCTGTGACAGAAGTGCACAAGACCCATAGCTCCCTATTGGTCCCAGACCATCTTTATGTGTTACCAAGTGCCACACATTTATTTCAGTGATTAATGTTTTGTGCCACACATTTTATTTCAGTGGCTAATGTAGTATCTTTCTTTGCATCTTCATACAGGCAATTTCCTCTCATTAGAGCTTTGACAGATGCACTGTTGGATTAGGAATACTTACATATTCCACAAGGTACGCAAACCCCTTGTTCTCATTCTTATGGCTTGGTATCCTTACCGTGTTGTAATGAAATTAATAAAAAAGATTTAATTTCAGGTCATTTTACAGTAATTTCAGTATGTAAAATAGAAACAGAATTGTTATTCTAAAAATTCCAGGCTAAAAACTGTTCACAAAAAGGAGCTGGTCATCTAAGAGTTAACCGCTGCATGCCTAATTTTTAAGCAGTCACCCCACCACAGAGTGGAATCCAGGCCCCGTGTCAGGCACCTGGCCTCTCCACCAAATGCATAAGAGTTAGCCACCTTGGAATGGGAACCAAAAATAGCCAGCATATAAACAGCAATGAACTGCCTTGGGCTACCTTGAGCATTTTCTAGAGGGAGGGGGTGGACGAAATCCCAGTTCTTGGAATCATATTTAAATTGTTACTTCTAGGAAGAAAATATAACTGCCTGCAGACACGTGCAGAAATCACATCTAACGGAACTGAGCTTTTATGAAGAGACACTGGTGATTTGGCTTGATCAGGTATGCCTATTACTTTCTGTACAGCATGATAGAAACATTTGCCCAGAAAGTAAAAGATTTGTGTTCCATATATTCCTTGTGACTTCAAGTGTTAATGAAATACTCATCATAACTTGCAAACCTACTAGGGCAAGGTTTTATACAGCTATAGTTAGCCATGAACAAATTTTCCTAATCTTTTGACCTGTGCTGAATCTTTTGGAACCCTACTTAATATTTGATCAGTATCTTCCATTTTAATTGCAAAAATAATGTGGATGCTCCTTTCCAAAGGTGGTAGACAACAGTAGATCACTATAAACATATACCAGATGGACTAAAATTTTGGAACAATCACACATTTTGAAAGATAAACACATGCAATAATATGCAATGATGTAATAATTCAACATTTACATGTAAAATGTAAAAATTAATAATAACATACAATGAAGATAAAGGCTATTACACCTGATATACTCCCTCCATTCCCATTGCAGTATTGTGGCAAGTTCAACTGATGAACAGAGCTCCAGAGTGAGAATACTTTTCACCACCCATAGATTTGATGGAGTATAGCTAGACTGGTCTCTTGAAACTTTAATAATAGCTTCTATTACCAGTCAGCCTGAGTCATTCAAACACCCATGTCACAAACTATAAAGCTATTCTGGTTGTACAAGCTTTCCACTCCATCTGATGACGTTACACGATGCAAAAGATTTTCATTGTTAATTGGTCTAAAACCAAAATTTAATAACAAGCATGGCTCTTTTCCCCTACTAACTTGTGTACTTATCTAAGAAAGAAAACCTCTGTTATGGTTCCTACTATTCTGTATCTTACTCTAAATAGCAACAGGATAAAAACCAAGTAGATAGGAAGTCTCCTTTCCAAGACCCAAAGTCCAAACACCAGTCTGTTTGGAAACTGCAAATAAGAATCTTTAAGAGCTACTTCTACTTCGAGTAGCAGAGACAGACACAAACCCCTTTACTAGATGATGCAGAATCCTCCAGTTATTGATTCACTAACATATGTTTTTTCTACCTCTGAAAGTTTAAAAAAAAATAAATACTGGTGCTTAAACATACTGGGTCACTGCCTTGCTGTAGTTTGATACTGTATGTAGCTTTGGTTTTTTTGCTTTCCTCTCCTTGTTAAAATTAAACTGTCAAAAGAAGAGTAAAAATTCACACCCTTCTTTGACCCTTCATGACCCTTCATGAACAATGTAACTGAAGGGTTGCAATTAACAACAGTTCAATAAACAAAAACATCACAACTTTCCAGCCTTACCACAGCTGTGAGTAGGAAATGAAACCCTAATGTGGAGAGGAAGGCTAACTCACAAAGTAACTCACAAAGAAGTAACATTGTTTCTTAAACCGGGAAACAGACGAAGGCTTCTCAGTGCAACCTCTACAGTATCCAAGGCCTTGCTGAAACAACCGGCCTCAGACTGAGAAGCCTGCAATTCAGCTTCCCTTACTTCACGGCTCCTAGAACACCTGTAATACTTTTGTCTCTCAAAATGCCATGGTTTTTAATGTATTATTCACCACTCAGATAAAAACTGAACTCGTGGGTAAATGGTGTCTTCAACACCCCTTAAATTTCACAGGAAATTTGTTAGCAATTTGTGCCCATGTGCACTTTTGAATCCGGGGCCGTGAAGCACACCACATCCTCACAGGATTTAGCACTAAGGTGAAGAAAGGTAGTGCTAAGCCATTCACCCACACCAATAAACACTGTGCCGGGGGCAAAGATGTCCCTGCCCAAGTTACCTGGGAGCTGGCAGTAGCCTGGGCCATCACCCAGCCCCCTGAGCCTGCCAGTCTGGCAGCCCTTTTGCTTTTTCACAGGCTCTGGTGTCCAACAAACTCCTTCAAGGTTCACGACGCTGTTAAACACACTCGTTTCTGAGCCTGCCTTGCGTCTTTTTAAGCTGGTCCTCCCACAGACCCACGTGCAAGCTGAGGGGCCCACGGTGAGGCCTTGAGGGAGGAGGGCGGGTGAGGGCTGAGGGAAAAGGGCCGGAAGGGTGGTCGGCGTGGGGGAAGCGAGGCGGGTGATGGCCGCCAGCTGAGGGCCGGAGGTGACGAGGTGGGCGGATCCGACGAGAGCGGCTACCTCAGGTGGGAAAGGGAGCCTGGCAATCCCTCCGTGTGAGGGGGAATGCTCCGCAGGGAGCGGGAGGGGAGCCTGCCGCCCCTTTTGGCTGGGGCGGACCGGTAGGGCGCGGTGGGGCGGCGGAGGCCCACGGGGCGGGCTCGGCCGCCGGGCCGTGCCGCTGTGGAGCGTACCGCCAAACTCTGGGGCCAGGGCCAGCACGGAGATTAGGCCCTGCACTCTTGACGCCTTTCTCACTGAAATTCCTCTTCAGAATAGACACGAGAATAGACGGTCTGATTCACAGGTACTGATATTTTTTTGTAATAAAATTCCGTGAAAATCTGTACAGGCTAGGCTCACGTCTGTGCGGAAGGCCTAGATGTAAATATTTAAGGCATATTGTAGCATTAAAGGTCAATGAATGAGGTGTCAACAAACTGGAATTGACAATCTCTGTGGTTTAAGTAGGCTATTCCGGGTTCTAGCATTTGTGAATGTATACAAGTAAGAATTTAAGCAAGCCTATAATACAGCAGATGTTGTTAAAACCCAAAAAACCCCCAAGAAACCAATTTTTTGTTGAATTAAGAAACATGGGAAAGGAGTGAAAGTTACAGAAGATATGACTGATGCAATCTCACAAGGGTAGAGAAAGCAAGGATAACATTTTACAGTGTAGCACATGGGAATGTGATTGAGATTGAATAGTTTAGCATGTAAAGATTTCAGATGATATGATATGAAATATCATATGATAAGAATATATATGATAACAACTCTAAGCAGTTTTGTAATGTATCAGCTCAACGTAGTCCTATGTAATTGTCTAAAGAAAGAAATTATAACTGAAACACTAGTGGAAAATCTGTGTCATGAAAGTAACAGTGTATGGTAAACAGACTGATACTTTGTATACTGTTAGAAAGAAGAAAAGCAAACATTAAGTGTTAGGTAGTTAATTTAATTTTCCAGACTGTGCAAAGCAGAATTAACACTAGTGTGGTTCTTAAAATCAAGAGTTTTCTTTTAAGGAGTCCACATTAAAGACATTGGCTGTAATTTTGTCTAGTTTAATTTAACTTACCTACTTCAACTGTTATTCTTCTAAGTTGATTTTATCCTGTATTCTGTAAATGTTAGTCATATTCATGTGGCTTTGCCATTTATTTTATTTTGTAAATTAATTACACTCATTATCACTCCCTGTACCATATCTGAAAAGTTATCCATTCCTCTAAGCCCTGTGTAGTATGGAACTCCAGCTTAAATATGTACTTCAGACCCGCTCACATTACCTGTTACCTGGGTACCTCTGTAAAAAACATATCTCAAACAAATCTGATTTTTTTTTTTTTTTTTAATAAAAACTGTTTGCTCTTATGCATATCATAAAACTTTCACAGCTTGGCCGTGAGAAAAATGCTTTATAGCATCACATGACATCTTTTAATGTTGTATATACTAAGCCTTTGTCAATGCAGCTCAGTTAGGCTTTCCTCTTCATAAGGAAAATGATCTCCATTGGATTAATTTTAGCTGCGAGCTTATAGTGCATATTTTACATGTTTATATTCACAGCCAGTCTCGTACTCAGATTCCTTCTTAGCATGTGAAATGTGTTTGATCTGAGCAGGCACAGACAGCGCTGAAGTTCAATACCAGATTAAAGCCTCTTTCTTTACAAGGGGATTAACTTTGAAAAAGGAATGTGCCTCTTTCAACAAACTGTGAAATGCTGATCTCGAGGAAAATAAATATTTACTTCTCTTTTCCTTTTATCATAATACAGTTTTACATTACTTTACCTTTTTAACAGTTATTGCAAGCTGTCTTTTGGTTCTGCCACATGTATTCCTGCAGTCTGTAGGAAGCCTCCGCCTGCCACCTAAAAACATGTCTGGTGGAAGATAAGGGTAGACAGCTGTGTATTGCTGCCAGAAGTCATAGTGCTAAACAAAGACAAATGTGCAAGAATGTGACATCCATACTTCTGGAAAGAGGAACAAATGCTGAAGAAGGAACACTGAACAGCTGATTACTTCCACTGTTAACCTCAGTAGGACTAAATTTTAAAAAAAAAAGAAGTTAAAACACAGCTGGCGATATGGAATGAACTGCTGAGAGATTTGTCAGTCACTAGCTTCTATTAGGGAGACACTTAGCTTGGGAGTATTTTTGGAAAGAGTTTCCATGGAGTTGGAGAGGCTTCAGGCCTTTTGCTTTTTTCTGATTGGCCAAGAGACAGGTGCTGAAAAAGGTGGTGGCAGAAATATTCCAGACGTGGTGAATATCATATGGACAAGCAATGGCAACTTACTTTTGTTTTATGATGGGCTGTATCACGTAAAAATATAACAGAATTTTTCCTTTCTTTCTGATGTGAAATGAAAAGAGGTCAGTCAAAGCACTGAATAATGTTGCTTGAAAATGCAACCACCTGTGTTTACAATTTGGGAGTGGCATATTCTATCATAGCACATGTTAAGTGGCTTAAAACTAACACCAGGTATTTTTTTCTTCCAGGGTGAAGTGTTCTATGTGCTTTACAAATACGTTTTATGTTTAAAAAGCCTATGTCCTTCAAATAGAAACGTATTATGCCATTATAAATTAATAATTTAATTTTACAGATAAACCATGTAGCAAACAAATTCTTTTTTAAAAATAGGTGCTTTTATGAACAACAAAGTAAGCCACAAAACTTGGGAGAAAGCTGGACCCTTTCAGTGGCAATGAAAACTTGTGTGGCGGCACTGAGAATCCTTGTATTTCGTAATTTTGGAGCCAATTTATAGAGCTTGGACCCCCAAATTGTATCCACTGGTTCTGACAAATTAACAGTTTGAATTTTGACAGAGTATTGACAGAGATTGGATAGTGACAGAGTATTATAAGTACATTTCTCTCTAGACGTTACAGCTTCAGACCCAATTGCTAAACATTATTGGTGTACAGTCTTCGTGTTTTGTCATTGATGGACTGGAAAAAAGAAGGTCCAAGGTTTTAAAGTAAAACAAGCTGTTTAACATGTTCTCCATATAGGCAGGATCAAGCCTTTTCCTTTTCCTAAACAGTGAACGTTCCTGGGGGAAAAAAAATAATTTGCAGAGCTGAATTGAGTACACAAAGAGGTCAGTGAAAAAACGCTGTGTAAAAATATATACTAGATAAAATATGACAGGTTCTACTCACCGACAGACACAAAAAATGCATGATAAGCTATGCACACCTCCCTTCCTGTTTTGTTTGATACTTTGGTTAGAATCAAGATAAAGAGGCAAAGTATGCAGCCACCTGGAGGTATTATAAATTCACGTATTCCATAGCTGTTGAATGAGGGTCATTTGAGTTTCAGTGATACTTTTTGCAGCAGTTTTCTGGTCCTTACATGAGGCTGGTGGTATTAGTCTAGAAAAGGGAGTCTGTGAGTGATTAGTGAACTAGTTAACTCTCTTTGAAAGGTGAAATGTAAATGGTGAAATGATAATCATGCAAAATATTTAACCAGTCAGAGGAAGAATGGGACCTGGGAGGAAGCAGGCCTGAAGAGCCAAGACAACCACCCTTTAACGATGATGCAAGTATATGTATGAGAGTTAAAAGCTGTCAGTGAGGCAGATTAAGGAGCCACTGAAACAATGATTCACCCAAGTGGATTACTAGAAACAACACCATCAGACTGCTTAGAATGCATTTTCTGGCTTTGTCACCAAAGTTTGACTGGATCCAAAGAATCCACAGATGAAAGATGGGCATTTTTTTGTGATGCTTTCACAGAAGGCTCTGAAATTCTAAGATGCCATCTCATACATATATTATTTGCTTTGAAATTTGAGCAAGAGTAAAACCTGACTATAACCCACAGAAGTTAGGTAATAAATCTGTTATTCAAAAACTTTTTGCAATAGTAGTAACCGTATTGTTGCACAGGTGGTACAGGCAGAAATAGAGACAGATCTGGTGTGCAACTTAGGATCCAATAGAACCAATCAATCTACATTGACTTTACGTAACAAAAGAGGGAGGGAGGGTCATGCTCTAAACAAAACAAACCAAACAACAAGCTGCTTGATCCACTTTGTTGCCACCCCCAAATCCTCAAATAATCCAAATGGGCTGGAGAGATAGAATAAAAATGTTAATAGAAACATTTTTAGAGGAGAAATTAGATATATTTTATATGGAATTGGTGTAATAATTATGTATATATTTGAAAAAATACATACACATGTACATCTACAATATGCAAATACACAATGTCAAGGAATTAGTTCAGACAAAACTTTTATTATTTTGAGGTAATTGTACTGACTGTATGAGAATATATTGCACAGTTTTGTGATCAGAGGGTATATAATTTCGATGCAAATAAGCCATTACGGCATTCTTCTCTCTATTTTTAATGGAATTATTCTGGAGTATACATTTTAAGTCCTAAATTGAAAGCAATCTTATGAGTCAGTCTTGGGAACTGGATTTTAAAGCTTTCTCTTGGGACATGCCGTCTGTGAGTATTTAGTCACAGAGTCAACTATTTCAAGAAGCCCAGAAAAGTCACTGTCTCTCCTTTGCAGACATGTAGATATGTTTGACCAAGAATTCTCTTCTGCAAGTTGAATGGATGATGCAATAGTCCAGCAAGCAGTGAAGCCTAGAGAGTTTCCTATATAGCCAGTTTTGACGCTCTTTATTTTCCTGGGCACTTGTACTGGTATGAAAGAGACTGTTTGCAGTTTGGGGAGTTGCACAGAAGGGATGGCAGAGACTATGCTGGTGTCCATTGACTTTGAACTCTGAAGTAAATTAGTAAATATGATTTACCAAAACTTATAACAGTAGATAACTTTCATCTTTCAAAGTTCTATTGACTTCATTTATGCAGTTATTTAACTAATAAAGCTTATAAGAATATTTTTTTGCTTAGAGATACCCAGAAGATGTAATACATGGAGATAGAACAATTCTGTCTAAAAAGCATATATAAACTGAAAGGTGACAGTTATGACAATTTGTTTTCAAAATGGAAATGATAATGACAATCTCACAGCTAAAAGCTGTAAAGAAAAATTATTATCTTTTGAGGATCATGGAGAAAATAAAAGTGACAGCAGAGAATTTTAAAATACATTTTCTCAGAGAGAGGAAATAGAGCAGATATTGACAGTCAATGAGTTTAACAAAAAAGATTTCAAAAATCCAGCTAAGAAGGTAATTCTCTTTTGTGTTTATTGATCAAACTTTCATATTTTTTGAGGAAGGTATTTCAATCAAAACTATTTTTTTTTTAAGTATTACAGAGCTTTTATTCTAAGAATTTCCTTATTATTAGAGCAGATGTAATTGTTATTATACTTCACCAGCATTCTATATGGATAGGTAACAGTTTATGACTTAGGAAATGTTGGTTTTAACCAAATACCTTAATTTTTGGTCAGTTGTAAGTGAAGTAGGAGGTGATGCCTTTCGCGTACAGAAGCATGTCTTTGCACAAGGCTTTCAAGTTCCTAAATGTAACAGCTTCGAAAGCACACTGCACATTTGTACAGTCAGTTGCCTCACTGCTAAGGTGTCATAGAGGCTGCATACGGCTTACATTTTGTAGTACTTGTGAAAGAACAAGACAGAGGGAAATAAACCTAGTTTATCCATTTCTGTTCTAAGTTCCTATATGCTCTCGCTTTCTTTCTGCAGGCAGACTTCATCTTGTCTGTATCTGATTTCTGAATGTTTGGCTTTGCAGCCTTAATGTTATTCTTGTATGGTGCATCATGGAGTAGAGGGGTACTTGAATATGATTGCATCATGTTGTGATGTTTTGCTAAGGTTTTCAAAAATTTCACTTTCAGAATTGCACAGATGTATGTTGAATGGAATGGTGTCTCATCATATGATATATGTGTGTAAGAAGTTTACTTTGGTTCTTAGGTTCTACCTACTACACTGGCATGTGAGTGATTGTTACTTAATACATTCAGACTCCCAATTCCTCAAAAATGTTGCATTGTAAGAAATGCAAGACTTTGTGACAAATCTTTTCAATCTGCTGTTTGTTTAGTGATGCATAGTGATAATAAAGGATTGGTACTGGTCCTTTATTGAGCTTGCAGTCCTCACATCTTTTCTGAGCATTTCTTATGGGTAATAGAGGCCTAGAAGCAGGGTCATTCACACTAATGTGTGTACAACAATTGTTTTCTTTCTTGGCTAATACACGAAATATTAGCACAGGGCAGAGGAATGGCAAAGGCATATGAGGGAATCGATGTTTCAGGTATTATTATTATTAGACAGTTTAGTTAGCAATAAGTGGTGAATATCATTCTTTTACAAAGGTTGTTTATTTTAAATACCATTAAAATTTTGTATAGTAGCTTATATAGAGTGAAAATGAATTAATTTTTCAAAAAGTTTGAATAAAATATTAGAAAAAAAGATTTCATTTAGTATGTATATGTGAGGTACTCAGTTGAATACCACTGCCATTTCGTCTTTGTTTATTAGCCTACTTGTATGTATGATAAAGTACAGATGTGTCATTTATTCAGATCAAAGATTTAAGAGTTCTCAGAGCCTTCAAATTGCTTCGTCCTTGGACAGGTTTTCTTCACTGTATGTGAAAATATTTCATTACCACTGGGTTACTACTAGTGGTGTATGCACTGACTGTGATTTTGTTTTGAAAATAATTTATGTGAGAGAAAATGCAAAATGTAAATCAAATTTATAAAGCAATGAACATGGAATTTATGGAAGACATTTAGTATTTTTTAACTAAAATGTTGCAAATACTTTATATATAGTTTAATTTATTGGTAGAAAACAAAAAAAAATCATTGAAGAAAAGCAGAAAAAGATGAAAGATTAAGAGGAAAAAAAAAAGATCAGAAACAATGGAAAAACCTTTGCATTGACAACCGAATTAAACAGAAATTGGAATATGGAATAAATAAGTTAAAAGATTTCCTGGAAACATGTCAAAGTAATTCTGTGAAATGTACTGCAGAAATGTCTGGTTTGAATGTTGGTTTTCAACTGTGGAAAGAACAATCCCTAGATAAAGGTAAGTGTACTTATTTTCATGGTCTCTTTGGAGGGGATGGCAAGAATTAACTCTATGAAGACTGGAGAAGAACATCCTAATAAACTTTGCCTATAGTAATGGCACACATTGTTTTCATACTAACAGCTAACAGAGTTTTGTGTGCAGCTCAGATGATTTCAAGGGAACTAGTTTGTGGGAGAGTCAGATTCTGTATTTGAGGATTTTTCTATTCCGGTATTCACAAGTATTACAGTAATTCATGAGTTTGGCATCAGCTGAGTTTTGAAAGAAATAGTTTTTCATAACAGGTATATTGCAGGTTATGTTGGGCCAGCTGAGTAACAGAAGAGGAAAGAATGCTTTAAACCTGCTAAGGCACACAATAGACCCATATTGTGCTCTTTGAGGATGTTTTTATTATGGAAAGCTTGCATATCTTACTTCATTTCTGTTTCCACTAAATTCAAAGCAGCAATGATGAACATGTGTTCTTCACATGGTGAACAATAAGGTGCACAGAGGTCCATGAGTGAGGTGTGCCTCCACTGGGTGTAATGGCCTCTCTTCTGCCTAGTACTGTCCCTCTGTAGTGTCAGCCAGGGGCTGCATCAGGTGAGCGTTGCTATTTTGCAGTTGCCAGACCGACAACCCATTCAGTTTGGGACTGCTGATGCTCCTCATTTTGAGCTATTTTAATGAGCCCACTGATACGTTCTCCAGGAATGAAAGGAAATGATAAACAGCTTGCAGTAGCCTTTCTTGAACATACTAGCTTTTTATGGCAGCTTTTTGTTTTGTTTTCAAGCTGGATCGCCTAACAGATAAAGGTGAGCTTATCATCAGTTAATGTACAGTAACTGGGAGGGTAACACCCAGCAATGAGGCAGTGACAAGAGTTAGGGGTGGGCTGACATAAGTAACTATTTAACCCAGATCAGCAGGTGTCTCTTAAGGTTTACAGGGCTGGAAGTCTGGAATGATATGGGAGACCAGGGGAAAATGCATGTCACACATTTGCAGTCAGAATATCCATACATTTTTGTTTCCAAGTACATCTGGAACCCCCCGCCCAGGGCAGGAGGGTTGGAACTCAGTGATCTTTAAGGTCCCTTCCAACTCTAACCATTCTATGATTCAATGATCTATTGCATTTGCCAATTTCTGTATACGTTGGGACATCTGTGAGAATCACTGGTTCCTGTTTTTTGAAAGTTTAATATGGCCTCTATAACGTGGCTAATCTGATCTTGTGCAATCTTTCTTGCATTCAGTATAAACATTCTGTCATCATTATTTTCTGATATACTTCACATGCTGAGTTGCTTTCTATCATACTACATCCTTAATCACTAGAAACTGTATTTTGAATTGACTTTAGTATACAGTAGTATACTGTTGTAATTACAGAGGTATAACAAGGTCGCAGAATGACAGAGTTGTTGGGGCTGGAGGGGACCTCTGGCGATCACCTGGTCCAACCCCCTGCTCAAGCAGGGCCAACTACAGTAACTCCAAGGAGGGAGACTCCACAAGCTCCCTGGGCAACCTGTGCCAGTGCTCAGTCACCCACACAGCATGACACCGACATATCGGACACTCCAGATATTGTGTCATCTGAAATATGATGAACCAAGATCTTTATTTACTCTTTTTAATCTCTTGTTTTTGTTTACTTATTACTGAAGTACTGCATTTCTTCAAAAATTAGGCTCTTGTTAACGCAGTATGGGCAACTAATTTGTAATCAATTTGATAAAAGAGTGCCAGGTGGCCTAGCAGTGAGTAGTGGTTTTAGATGGAATTTTCACCATGATGCTCTTAACTGTCAGGTAATAATTATTTCAATTATTTTAAAAAATATGATTATTCAAACTTGTGGATTTATCAGTTTTAAAAAGTTTTACTTCTAAATTTTGAACTTCCAAAGAACTACAAAAACTAACACTGTTGGACAAGGGCTGACATTGTAGGGCAAATATACTCTTACTAGCATCACAGCTGTCTCACTGAGGAATGCATGTGTACACTGATTTAGCACTTGAAACTATTTTATTGAAGTGCCAGCTGGAAGATGTAGAATTCCAGCCCAGAAATTAGATAAATACGTAGATAAATTCCTGCATAAATGAGGGAATCTCTTCGGCCCGCAGCAGGCCATTTACATACTGTTCTTTGTCTGCCACCCAATGGCTGTTAGACAAATTGAAATTAAAAATGTGTTCCTTAGTGACATAAAATCATACCCTTTTACTAGTGCATTTTATTCTTGTTGTTGCTGTTTTGAAGAGTTTGCCAAGCTTCAATAGCTAATTAAATCTGTTAGGAAAATAATACAATGCATTGCATTTTAGTGTTTTGTTTTTTTTTTTTTTTTAGAAGCTTACAGAATGTAAAGAGATGCTGGCAACATGCTGAGAGCAAAGAAGAAATCTCCAGTTTGTTGGCAGCTTCAAAAAAAGCAGAAGCAGAAAACAGAAAACTACCAAGACAGTAAATAACACATACAGTGTTAAATTGGGTAAGTGGGGGAAACTGAAATAGCTTTAATTCAAATATTAGTTTCTTTTAAAATACATTTACATTTTAAAAATATTCCTCCTCATGGAGGACTGTGGTCCTTAAACCTCAGGAGGTCTAATCCACTGCCTATGCTCTCTGTCTCCTTTCTCTTCCTATGTGTCCTTCAGTCTGCTCTGACCGTTCCCAGCTACTGCTGCCTGTGTTGTCTTTCAGTGGTGGTTTAGCAGCACTAAGTATAAGCAGCAGGGAAGCATCCTGGTGGAGACAGGTGAGTAGGAGAAAGTCTTACTCTGTGTTATAATTGATGGAGGATTTTTTTCCCCCATTCTTAAGGCCTATGTAGTTGAATGAAGATAGTTACTAAAGCTAATAAATAGGAAGGAAAAAAAAAAAAGAACACTTACAAAGAAATGTTAAAACTTGCTGAAAAATCTCATCTTTTTGGTAAAACTATGCCATGTATGTAGAATGCTTGAGTGTGTTCATTGTCTTTTGTAGCAGTTTGTGAAATTCACCTATAGTTTCATCACTAATGAATCATAATGCAGCATAATTTAGATTTGGCTTAAATGTGTAGGACAAATAGAATAGGGATAACTGCAGACTACAGTGATTTGGAGAACGATGGTGGTTTCAATTGTGCCACAAATTGGGAAAGAAATGGGTTGGCAGTTGGGTTCATTAGTTTTGCCATATAGTGCTGAAACTGACATTTTTCCTGTATATCACAGAGGCAGGACAGAATGTAGAAATAGATGGTTAGAAATAAAATCAGGCATGGATAAATGGATCTGTAAATCACAAAACCCAAGCATTTAAAGCCTTTACGTTGGATGTGGTCACCTGATAAAAAGTACATGAACAGAGAGGAGGAGAAACAAAGGACTGTGTTCTGCCATAAACACTAGAAGAATAAGTAGCACTTTAAAAAACCTTTTATACTTTACAATTACAGTATGTAAAGTCCTGTTACTCCAGTAACAGCATTCAAACTCCATTTACACTTCACAACTCCAATACTGATTCTTTATAAATTATCAGCTTGTGAAAGTGGCAGAACTAAATTATTTGAAAAAAAATGAAATGAAAGTACCTGGCATACTTTTTTATGCTTTCTTCACTTAACAGCTGAGTATGGTTGTGTATGCCTACTCTGTGTAGCTTAAAATATAGTCTGAATAGGGGCACTGACTGGTTTGCCTCCACTTTTCTCTCAACTGACCATTTTGAAACGTTTAATTTAATTACAGCACAAGGCACCTCACAGTAAAATAATCACATGGAGGGAAGTTGCACAACACAAGATTTTCACATCTCTGAAATCTCTCTTTTTACCAACTTGCATCCCGAATGACCAGAGCTGAAGTAGCTGTCTAAGGGTCAGAAAAGATGTGGAATGCACTGATTTAAAAATGTTTTCATCTGAGACAGCATGATATCAATACATCTAATACAAGTCTAATGAAGGTATAGTTCAGTTCACTTAAACACTTCTTTATTTTCTTTTTCCACCTCAGTCTCTTTACTCTTCTGACAACAGAATTCGCTTTAAGACATAGTCCTGAATATTACTGAAATTATGATTTGCTAGGATAGAAAAATGAAATAAAATCATATTTTTGAACTCTTAATTCAGATGTCAGCATGGACTGGATGTACTGGGAAATACGATTTTCTATAACATTCCACCAGCCAGAACAAGAAAATTTGTAAAATCCAGTGTACTCCAGCTGAAAGGGCAGTTTCCACTGAGTATTACATTGGTATTGAGGCTCCTGCTGTTTTTTGCCAAAGCTGATGATGAGGCAGATGCAAAAGCAAAGGTATATGATATAGTTTTATTCCTCATTTTGAGAATGGGTTCTGTATCTTGTAGCTAAACATATTTTTTAAAATCTTAAATAAAGATGTTAAATCTATGTATTATTTTTGGCATGTTGAAAAATATGCATCCTGTTTTCAGTAAATAGATAAAAAATAGCATTCCTAATACATTAAGTGGTAAAAAAATGGTTGTATTTTTATTTCTCTATTCTGTATTCTCTGTAATATGCCCATTTTCTTTCTATTATTTACTTAAAGTTGTCACGGAGAGCTCTAATCAGGAGAAATATCTTCTGTTACTTGTTCAGAATTATGGAGGGGAGAAGGCTGTAATGCTAAGGAAGAAAATAGAGTGGTCTCTACTAAGCTAGAAGAAATAGCTTTACCATGGTTCACATCTTATTTTTGTTGGCAGAATAATATTTCCAGCTCCAAATTGAAAGAGAAGAGGGGGAAAAAAACCGTCCTTCCCAATTTTTCACTTTCTTTTTCCCAGACATCTCAAAATCATCACTGTAAAACTAACAGCTAATTACGAGCAGATGATCTGTTTAGACTTTTTAAAGATAGACTATATAACGTATTTTTCTATCAAAGATTTTGTGACTGCTGAAGCATTCATTTATGTCCTTCAAACAACCAAAAGCCTTAGAGATGTTAAAATTATACTTTTTGTTTTCTGTGCATTTTTTTTATGAAAGAGGTAAGTCTTTGTAATTATTTTTTTTTTATAACCAAATGGATTATTTCTGCTTTGACCCTCTTGTGACCTCAACATACTATCTGGGCACAAATATCTATGCATGCAAAGTTCTTTGCAGGGTCAATTCCTTTTTTGAATACGTTATGCCATTTAGCTTTTATTGCTGCACATCTAGCTACACTGGTTGTCATGGCTCTTACTGTCCAAAAGATTTCCAGTTGTGCTGTTCAGGCCCAAAATTTTCCATGTACTTCCCTTTCCATGTACTTCGTTTGCACCAAAAATGCTGAATGATGAATAGAGATTAAATATTTACTAATTTGCCCTTTACTCCCCCCCACCCCTGCTTACCCACCTCTCCCCCTTCATGTGCTTTATTTGACATCTTTATCAAATAAGCTTAAGCTTAATGCTGTATTTCCTTTTCAGCATAACATTATCAGTTATACAGTAGAGTCTAATACCACCACCCTAACACTACCATTGCATTTTAACAGTGTGTTAAAGGTTATGATGAAGGAAAGCAAATAGAGATGAACTACATGACAATACATGATGGTTGGAAATCTGACAGGAAATATTCAACTTTCTCACTGACAGTGTCAGTGTGACAGCAACCATATTCATAACTGATGATTCAGAATATATTCTCAGCTGTAAACCATATAATTTGACCCCTTAAATGCATCTAAGTACTTTGCAAACATATGACCTCTCTGAAAGAGTATTTCTACAACGCACTCACATTTTCTAAAATAATCTTTTTAGCAACCTGAGGAAGGTACCAAATCACATCTTCAAGAGTGAAGTCCAGAGAGAGTACAAAATAAAAGATAAATTGTCTGCAAAATCCTGAAGCTAATGAATTGATTTGCTTTGAAATTCTGTGCTTCAAAACTGCTAAATACATGGCTCTTAGCCTTATGTCAGCTTTGATTCTTAGAAGTTAATACACAGATACTGAACCTTGTTTGAAAACTAATTCAGCCTGAGCTCAGATACTGTTGGGGACTTGAGTGTACTAATTGGTGTTAATTGCCTTGACCAGCATCACCTGCAGTCTTCCTCTTCCCCCAGCCACAGGGCTCCATTTAAGCTCTGTCCTTTTGCAGCTAGCTTGTCTTAGCCCTGCTCCTGAGTTACTGTGTGGGGCTCTTGGGTTGACCTTGGCTTATTACTTTGCCCGATGGTGTCTGGGCTGTTGATGGGGCTCTTTGCTGTCACTGCTCTTCCCTGTTCATGTGGGTGTGGTGGGACTCTGTCCCTGCCCTACACTGCCAGCTTGGCTGCTATCTAGGAGTGGCCCTGCTCCCCAGTAGCTGCACTGACGATTGTTGTGGCTGTATCATAATCAACTTCAATTACAGTATTCAATTTGATTATAGCATTTCATGTTTTCTTCCAGCTGCTCAGAAACGTAAATGTAAATTGTGTTTTTCTCTAGGTAATTCATAGTGATCTCCCAGAAGATTTTGCTGCTGCATTAAATGAGTTAAACAGGAAAATGGAGGAGAACTTTGGTCAGTTCCTACTGACAGTCCTACTGACAGTTCCTACATTCAGCTTCTAGAATGGCTGATAGGAAACGAGTATTTGCTTCCCATTTTATAAATTGGTAGGTAAATATTCTACTTTTTATAAGCAGAGTGTAACTTCAAAAAAACTACTGTATGAATTGCAGGAAGATTTGGAGGACTGTTTGTGTGTGGGAAAATGCAATCTTGTATAATATCAGGCTTGTACTCTTACTCTGGTGGTTCTTTCTCTAATCAAAACATGTTTGCATATTGTGTCCCCACCCAGTGCACCAATAAGCATTTAACTGCTGTTCCTGTGTTTGCCTCACTATGACAGTATTCTTCTGTGATAATAATGAGACCAAAAGAAAGAGTAAGGCATCTTCACTGTGGTTAGTCCGTGTGCTTGATGAGGAGGAATCAGATATTTCAGTAGGCTGTTAGAAATAATCTATGCTGAATTGGTACAATTATATTCTATCTAAGGATAGAATTTAGCCCAAATCTTGGTGAACTTTCATTAGGACTTAAATTGCACGTGTCTGACACCAAAGTTAATTTTTTCTGCCCTATAAATGGTGTAATGTAAGTTTTGTAGCTGGCCCCCAGAGCCCGGGAAAGAGGCTCTGAAGCAAAGAACAGAATGACAAGGGTCAATACTTATGATGCATGTGATGTTTGTGTGTGTAAATACGGCTACACTTGCATTTTATGTTAGTTCTGTTTAGACTTCTTAGATAACTAATTCACTGATGCAAAACTGGCATCTTACTTAATGGTTTGCAATAATGTAAGAACAGCTATTTCACCTTTTGCATGGTCATCTGGAAGTTATGATAATTGCTTATGCAGCTATTATAAGCTCATGTAGAAAGTGTCAAAGTATGTAATTAAAAGGTTTATAAGGACACACTTCTTAGCCAGAATGGATGTATTTCTGGAAACGCATGTGAAATTCTGTAGATTGTGTTTTATTACTGATTTTGAGGATATTCATATGATCGACAAACATGTAGAGAATCTAATTTCAAAACAGCCACATGAGAAAGACATTCTTATTTTATGAAGAACACTTTTCTATTCAATGTCAGATTCTTCATCTCTTCTTCTATAGCCAAGTGCAATTCAGTGATGATCAACAGATTTTATACCGGAAAAGTTTGATGGTATATATCAGATTTACTTTCTAGGAAAATATTTTGTCTTGCGAGTAGAAGGGCTGAACACATATCCCCATCAGGTATACAAACAAACATATATACAACACATATATATAAACATAGCTGGCCACTTAGATCAACCAACTCAGAGAAAAATTTGCTACAGTGGCTGGCAGTGAAGATCCTGGCTCTTTCCAGTTGCCTCCTGCACAGGCAGTCACATGCCCATGGAAACAAGTCTCATAGCTGAGCCTGAGACCTTAGGGTCTTGCCAGCATTTGACCTGGACCACCTAGTAGCCAGTTCCTCCAGGGTCTCACCCTTAGAGATGTGCATACCTGACTTCCAGGCCACTTCATGTGCTTGCTGGCATGTCTAGCTTGATAGTCAGTAGGGATTACACACTGACTTACATACCCTCACTCCTGGTTCCAAACACACAGACCTCTGTGACCCATGGGCTGATGCCAGTTGCTGGCACTCAGACATCCACACACACATGTCATTCCTCAGCCTCCAATTACCATTGCTGAGCAGTTACAGTTTGGATTTCCCCTTCATAAGATGTCTCAAGTTGAAATTTTTGCAGCTGTTTTCTATACTAGGTGGTTACTGCCAACTGCTCCATGATTTTAGGCACTCTGATTCATGCTTGAAAGAATGACTCTCTTGGATCCTTATGTCAAGCATCTGTCTGTACCCCTTCTTTGCTTCATGCATTATGTAGAGACATCTAAAAGAGTGGTGGGTTGACCTTGCCAACTGCCAGATGCTCACCCAGCTCTTCTGTCACTACTTTTCCTGAACAGGATGGGGGACAAAATAGGGTGGAAAAGCTTGTGGGTCAACACAAAGACAGGGAGACTGCTTACCAGTTAGCATCACAAGAAAACCAGACTCAATTTGGGGAGAAGTAATTCAATTTATTGACAATTGAAACAGCTTTTGGTAGTAAGAAACAAAAAATAAAATTTTAAACACCACCTTCCCCCCACTCTTCCCTTTTTCCAAGTCAACTTCCTCCTTCATTCTTGACTCCTCTATCCCTCCCCATCCCCTGAGCGGTACACGGGGCATGAGGCTTGTGGGGGTTAGTCAGGACATAATAGTTTTTCTTGACCCCTTCCCCTGTATGAGTCATCTCCACAAGCTGTAGTCCTTCAGGATAAACCTGCTCCAGTGTGGGTTTTCCACAGCCTGTGGTTCTTTCAAGGCATATTCCACCTGTTCCAGTGTAGGGCAATCTGTGGGGGGACTAGTGTTTATCACTTCCCCCCCCCCCCCCCCCCCCCCCCCCCCCACTACGAGCGCGGTGTTTACCGCTTCCTCAGTACTCTGCAAGAGTGATGGTTTTGCTCTTTCTTAAATATGTTTTCATGTAGGTGGCACCAGCTTCCTCAGGAAAGTAAGGTGTCTGATCTGCCTTTTAATCAGGTGAATAGCAAACTTAAAATACATTTTTTTTTAACCGAAATGCATTATCCAAAGTTATATTAAAAATCTGTTGAAGCATTGGGCTGAAGATTATCTCCCATTTAATTTGAGGACAGGAAATAAAGAGTTTCAATTATTTTCCAGATTGCTACCTACAAAAAGAAAAAGGAAGTGTGCTGAGAAGAGAGAGCAGGTGTTTATCTTAGCTAGCAAAACAAAATGATTCTGATATTCTGGACTTTGGACTTTGGTAAGGCCTTTGACACCGTCCTCCATGACATTCTTCTGGAGAAACTGGTGAATCATGGCATAGACAAGTGTACTCTTCACTGGATAGAAAACTGGCTGGATGACTGTGCCCAGAGAGCTGTGATTAGTGGGGCAAAATCCGGTTGGCCACCGGTCACCAGTGGTGTCCCTCAGGGCTCAGTTTTGGGGCCAATCTTGTTTGATATCTTTATTGATGATCTAGATAAGGGGATTGACTGCACCCTCAGTAAGTTTGCAGATGGCACCAAACTAGGTGGGAGTGTTGAACTGCTTGAGGGTCGGAAGGCTCTACAGAGGGATCTGGACAGACTGGATCAATGGGCCAAGGCCAATGGGATGAGGTTTAATAAGGCCAAGTGCCGGGTCCTGCATTTTGGTCACAACAACCCCAGGCAACGCTACAGCCTTGGGGCAGAGTGGCTGGAAAGCTGCCCAGCAGAAAAAGACCTAGGAGTGTTGGTTGACTGTCGGCTTAACGTGAGCCAGCAGTGTGCCCAGGTGGCCAAGAAGGCCAACGGCATCCTGGCCTGTATCAGGAATAGTGTGGCCAGCAGGAGTAGGGAAGTCATCGTGCCTCTGTACTTGGCACTGGTGAGGCCTCACCTTGAGTACTGTGTTCAGTTCTGGGCCCCTCACTACAGGAAGGACATTGAGCTGCTGGAGTGTGTCCAGAGGAGAGCCACCAAGCTGATGAGGGGTCTAGAGAACAAGTCATACAAGGAGAGGCTGAGGGTACTGGGCGTGTTTAGTTTGGAGAAGAGGAGGCTGAGGGGAGACCTCATTGCCCTCTACAAATACCTGAAAGGAGGTTGTAGAGAGGTGGGTCCTTCTCTCAAGGGAATAATGACAGGACCAGAGGAAATGGCCAGAAGTTGCAGCAGGGGAGGTTTAGATTAGATCTTAGGAAGAATTACTTTACTGAGAGGGTGGTCAGGCACTGGAAGAGCCTGCCCAGGGAGGTGGTGGCGTCACCATCCCTGGAGGTATTTAAGAAACGTGTAGAAGTGGCTCTTCAGGGCATGATCTAGTGACTGAGATTGTTGGTTTGTGGGTGGGTGTGATGTGGTGGGGTGTTGTTTTGTGGGGTTTTTTGGTTTGGTTTTTTTTTTTTTAAGCTAGGACTCGATGATCTCAGAGGTCCCTTCCAACCATGGTGATTCTGTGATTCTGGAGCACTGTGGGTGTGCTACTGGGCTGTAAAGGATACTGTTCTCCTGAGTTTCTGGAATCTTTGTACATGTTAAGGAAATGCAAATGTGGAAGAAACCTCTGATCTGCTTACCTGGAAACTATTACGTGTCAACTGCCCACCAGGGAGGGTGTCGAAACCCTACCTGGATCCATGAGGATCCGCCTTATGTAGGTAACCCCAGCCATGTTCTGTCCTGTAACCTGCACAAGGATCTGACCTAAGGGATTTGCACTTCTCACCAAGACAATCTGAGTAAACTCTGTTTTCCTAAATATTGTTTGCCCAGTATTTGGGTGCACAGGTTCCCTTGCTAACTGAGGCTTCGCTATTTTAAATTACGTGACAGAGGTCCGGTACTGTTCCTGCTAAAGGATTTGCTGGAAACGCTCAGAAGTTGTGTAAAATATATATCTTAGTTTATTTTTATATGGAATTTCCTACTCCAAGAAAGCAGGCTGGTAGAAGTACAGATCATGGTGAACAAAGGGACAGAAATAGGAATTAACGTTTTCTTCACCGGCCACGCTGCCTGCATTAACGAGATCCTTAACCAACGCAGGCTTAATGGACCTTGGACGGTGAGCTGGAGCCAGCGTGACAGAAAAGCCGACTGGAATGGAAGCGATGAGATACCGACGGTGCCTTCCTGTGTCTCGTTCAGGGGCACGGTTTCGCCGGCACCTCGGAAACGAAACCCGGAGTAGCTGCCGGGCCCCGCCGGGAATGGAAACCGAAAGCGGCCGGGCTGGGCCGGGCCGGGCCGGGCTGGGCGGCGGCCGGCGCTGCACCTGCTGCCGCCTTAAATGCCGGGCCCGGCGGAGCCGGGGTACCGGAGCGGGCGGCGGCGGCAGGTACCGTCCGGCCGGGGCTTTGTTAAAAGTTGTGGTTGGGCTAGGGTTTGGGGCTGAGACTGGGATTGGAGTTTGGGCTAGGGTTGGGTGTAGGTCTTGGGGGGCTGGGGTTGGGTTTGGGCATGGTGCTGGGGCTGGGGTTTGCGTTAGGGGTGCAGTTGGTTCAGGTCTGGAGGAGGTGGCTGGACAGCACGCAGGGGAACGTCTCTGACTTTTGCGGCAGCTAGGGAACACCTTCCAGGGTGGAGGGCCAACAGGAGTGCTGGCAGGGTGTCAAAGCCACCCGCTTGTCTCTGCCCACACCACAGCCCCAGGCACCTCAGATGTCACTGTGTGCCCTGCAGAAAAGCATCCAAGTAGCAAAGTATTTCAGTCTTTTTTTTAATTTTTTTTTTTTTTTTTTGGAAAGGCAATATAGCAGTCCATATGTGAGTATGTGCAGATACAGTTATGCTTTCTCTGATAGCGGCTGACTTTCCATTGTCAGTTATGGAAAATCAGGCTTGCTCAGGAGCTTGCTGAAGTAGTGATGGCCATTTTTGAGGTAAACAACAACTTCAGCATGCAAAAATACATGGTTCATCCCAGAAGGGTGTTCTGAAGCCTTTGATACAGCTTCTTCAGTTTTATTATGTAAGAGAATGGAGAAAAGTCCCAGGTTTATTGCTGCCTTGACAAAAAGTACAAATGCAGGTACACAAAAGGTGACTTTGTGTAGCTGTATGTATATAAATAGCTTATGTTTCATGAAAATAGGTATTAAAGTTACACTGTAAAGTTATATTAAGCATACCACTGTAATATACACACTATCTGTTCGGTATTTTATAAGTAGATAATGGAAATTTATATTTTTTTTCTGCAACTTCATTTGCTAGGAGTTCAATGCGAGATGAAGATCAGAGTGAAAATTGCAGCTGAGTTTTGAGTTCGTGAAATCTGAAAAACGGAGGTTGCACTTTAGTTTCTTTTGTTAGTTTTTTAAGAAAGGTTTTAAGAAAGCAGGTAAGTAATGCTTCTCTTTAGTAAACTTAAAGATAAAAGCTGATATTTTCCTTATAGTTCACAAAATATTTATTGATTTGAAATGAAAATATGCCTCACAGGGATGTTGAGAAAATGCTTTCTGATTTTTCTTAAAATTTTATTCAAGTGTGATTGTGAGGTAGTTAATTTAAGCCCTGGAGCATACCATATCTCCTGAAAGTTATCTCTTGATTACTTAGAGTTTTCTTTTTTTTGAGTGCCAGAATCAAGATCTCTGATGGATTCTGCACGTTATTCCAAGAAATTTGTTCATGATGATGCAAATGAGAATACTAGTGATGATGACAACGATAGTGACTGTCTCGACAGTGAGGAAATAGGCTTCATTCCAACAAAGGAAGATAAAAAGAGTGTGATTACAAGTGACAGTGATGAGGAGGATGAGACCAGTGACAAAGAGGAAGCAGCTGTTATGAAAATGCTTAAAGAAGAGGAAGACAGAAAAAAACAAGCAGAAGACCTAGATTACTATATTTCAGCCACTGAAGAAGTGACCCAGCAACCATCACAAACTGAAGACAAGGATTTCAGAGTTCTCCAGCATGAATGTGATTCCGAAAACCCTGGTGAGGAGCTGTTATGGCTTTTATTGCACTGTCTTACCTTTTGTCTCTTTTGTAATTAATTGACGAGTTATGGTTCCATCAATAACCATGTATGTGGTTATTTTAGAAATAAGAAAGCATCTTGAATTTCTGAAGAAGTTGAGGCTACACAGCTGGATATCTCTGTCAAGAGCTCAGTAAGTATAGTGCTGTTCATGGAAAGAAATGTAATAAATGGTAATAAAAATAGTTTCTTTGAATTAAGTAGACATCACGTTGTAGCACCCCTTAGAGAAAGAAGCTATGTGCCCGTCACCTAGGTTTGTGGAAAACCAGGAGACCTAAGACATACTTAGGATTTCATACTTCCAGCCACATGAAGGAAGATTCCTAATATAATAGAAAGTCTTCCCAATGAGTAGGGATTGTCTGCATGTTTTAGGAACTGATCTAGAATTTTAACTACTGCTATTCATTTTTTTTCATGACTGATTCTCTGTCATACCTTTTTTGAGCACATTTCCTCACGTTTTAAGGCTACTACTTTTATGGCATTTAAAACAGTTTTCCTGCAAAATTTTCCTTTTCCGATATATCTTCTGTGTTTTTGCATGTCAGTTCTCATGCATGATCTTCTGCAGCTCTAGATTCTAAATTCCTTTCCCTGCTTGATATGGAAAAGGATTAGCAATAGTGCTGTTCACATTGACAGTGAAGTGTCTTCTCTGCCTTCTGCAGCTGTCGTGCTAAAGAGATTAGTATTAAATAAGGCAGGCAGTTTAACTCTGTAAGGCAGAAGCTTACATAGTTTTTGTTCATTGAAGGCTAGTCATTACATCAGATAACAAACTGGGCCTGTAAACCAGAAGATGCTGATCCCAGCCAGAAAGGAAAGCTGTGTCTTCCCGGGTGTGGATCTGAGGTGATGTGTATCGGGCATTTTTGACAGCTTTGAAGAAAACAAGCATGTTCTTACCTTTAGAGTAGGGATGTTCTCATAACGTGTTAGTATTGTAGTCTGTAATAGACAGTGTAGTATGTAACAGACAAACATGAAAGCAGAGAACCTTTACTAGAAGGGCTTGCCTCTTCTTCATCTGGACCTGGAAAAGTTCTTCTGACTCCTTGCTCTCTCCTGGGTAAAACATAGTATCCCTGGACTTTCATGGATTCTTAAAGGAAGTCAATTCTTAAGATGTATAAAAGACTACTGAGGTGCTACTTCTTAAAACTTGCCATCCTCAGTGAAGAGGATTTATTTCAAGTTTTACCTAAGACTGATTAATGCTGATTTTAATCAACTTTCATAGTTTTCTAAACTGGGAAGGGGATGATGAAGTCTTTTAATTCTTTGATCTCTTCAAGGAATGTATTGTGATTGGATTCCTTCTGCTGTTAGGGTATTTTTCTTGCCATAGACATTCCTCGGATGAGGAAGGTAGCTGTTACTGTTATGTTAGTTGTTGATAACCCACTTGCTATTTTCAGCTGGAAACTCAGGCAGGAACACTCTGAAAATATATTTTGTGGTTGTCTGCTGTGGGGTATTTATTATAGAACAGATAACTCTGCTTAAGCAGACATGGACAAGAGGTGCCATCTAACTCACAGAAGATTCAGATGCTACAAAAGTTTCTGGAGTTGTAAAGGAGGCAATTGCTAATACATTCAATAACAGTAAGGACTGTAAGCTATTTAGGACTAACATTAGATCCAATAATGATGGTTTGCTAATGGTTTAATTTATGCATTTAATGTTTAGTTGATTTAGTTAACAAAAACATTTATTTTAAAATCTATTAGTATCAAATTTTCTCTGTCCTATGTCCTCAACTTTTCTTGGAGTAATGTTATATACATGCTATTTCTTTTTCTTTCAGCTACGTCAGTCTGTTAAAAGATTTTGTTGAATCTGAATTCTTCGTGATAGATGGGGATTCCTTACTGCACATGTTTTTAGGTTCAAAAACACAGTATCTAAACTTCTTCTACCAAATTGAATGCTTCCTCCAGGATTTCACTGAAAAAGGAGCAAAATACGTGATTGTTTTCTTCAAGGTACCGAACAACTAACATTTATTTGCTGTTTAAACCTTTGCACTCCTTTAAAACCAACTGCTTGATTCTAATCAGGATTAGGAAACTGTTCATTGTGTCACCAAATGTAACTGAATAATTTCATTATTTTTATTTCCCACAGGATGCAGAACAGATGTACTTTCCGTATCCTCATTTTCTTTTCTTACGTACTGCCTTAATAGAACACCTGAGGCACAACACAGGCACAATTGTTCATACAGAATTTTCCAATTGTTTATCATCCGAATGGGAGATGTTCCTGAAGAAAAACTATCCTTACTTCATCATTGTATCTGACATAGGACTGAACTCTCTCCAAACAGATTATTTATCTATTTTAATTGCTCATTCATTGGCAAAGAAAATCAATGTTGTGCTTGCTTCAGGACAGGAGTACGATATTCTTAGAGTTTACGGCTATCATGTTCAGAGCATGTATAAACACAGGGTATTTTTTCAAATGGTAAGTTTCACAACTTCATTGTTTTGCAATAACTGTGTTAGTTCTACTTCACGGATTTAATTAAAATGTCTCAATATGAGTATTACATTTTACATATTAAAATTATAAAGCACTGATACATGGCACATTTTATATTTCTTTTATCTACTGGTCTTGAAATCCTTAACAAGCAAACATTGTGCTTGTTGGCAAATTCCTGCCCTGTTCCTATAGTTTTATTTCACATCCTTGTAAAGAATCATACTTAAGATACGGTAGTCTCAAATACAGCCCTTCCTGTATCTTCAGTATTGCATGTTGTAGTTGAGTTGTAATATGCGAGGAAAGACTAGCGTTTAGGCCAGGGATATGATATTTAAAGGAGTTTTTTATATAGAATAGATGTTTCTGGGAGGCTGAGGATTGTTATGTACCTGAATGTATTCTGTCTGAGGCTAGTAGTTGCTGATGCATTGTATATGCTGACTTTTGCATATAACTTTGACCTCTGCACTTCTTAGTATCAACACGATCTGCAATTTGCCTGTGAAAACCTAGTCAGTTACAAAGAACCATTGATCTGTCTATATGAACATCTCAAGCTGGACCTGAGAAGCATACAAAAAGAGGTAATTGGACATCTGATAATTTTTCTTTTTTCCTCCTCAGGTTGACTGTCTTTCTCCATTCTTTTACCTGAAATTCTTTCACAATAAGGAAGAGAGTTCTGGCTAGGAAGTGACCCCTCTGTTGACTGTCTTTCTCCATTCTTTTACCTGAAATTCTTTCACAATAAGGAAGAGAGTTCTGGCTAGGAAGTGACCCCCTGGGTCTGAGAAGGTCTCCTCTATGCTGGCTCTTCTTCGTGGCAGCTTGAAGTCGTTTCTTTCTTTAAAGTTCACTAAACCTCAGGTTGACTGTCTTTCTCCATTCTTTTACCTGAAATTCTTTCACAATAAGGAAGAGAGTTCTGGCTAGGAAGTGACCCCCTGGGTCTGAGAAGGTCTCCTCTATGCTGGCTCTTCTTCGTGGCAGCTTGAAGTCGTTTCTTTCTTTAAAGTTCACTAAAGTGGGACGGTTCAGCTGGAAGCTGATCAGTGGGGTGCCACTTAAGGGATGTTCTTATCTTGGCGACTGTCTTTATCTTGTGGAAGCTGGGAACCAGCCCATTCAGCACGAAACACCATCTGTGGCATAAATCCACCCTTAGCCACCCCGGGGGCCTATGGCTACGACCCTCTGGGTGCACTGTGGCTATTGCCTCACCCCCACGGCAGGAGCTGGCTTCTCAGGGGAGGGTACAAGAGGGTGCTTTCAGCAGCAGCGGGCAAGAGTCGGTGTTGCTGCCTCATCTGTAGAGACATCTCAACATCTAAACCTCTCTGTTGCAGCTTCCAGGGCTTGCACACTCTGCTAACTATTAAAGTATTCACAATCTGGGACTTTTTTTTTTTTTTTTAAGATCTTGATCACCGTTGCATGGTCTGTGCTTGCATGATTAAAGTGATGGATTCATTAATCTCATTTTAAAATTCTTTAACCTTAAAAAATTGGTATTTTTATGTATATATTGTACAAAATAATGCCTGGTATACCTCTGCCATTTTCCTGAGTGCTAAGTTGCTCTGCAGTTTTGTGACTGTACTTCTCCTGCAGAGAACAGCAGCAAAGCTTCCTTGGAATTCAGTGGGAATGATACTGGTCCAGCAAGCTGATTTTTTTTCTTTTCAGTCCAGAAAAAAATGGTGTTACTTAGGAAGCATGTAAAAGTCAGTAGAAACACAGCTGCCTGGCAACTGCTAATATTTGTTTTATTATAATTACCTTTCCTGAGGCAAGTTCAATAATTAGGCACTCCAGGAGAAGAAAAATTATTAGGGTGTCGTGAGGGTGGGTGGCTGCTCCCTTGAGCCCGGTATTATAATTACCTTGCCTGAGGCAAGTTCAATAATTAGACACTCCAGGAGAAGAAAAATTATTGGGGTGTAGTGAGGGTGGGTGGCTGCTCCCTTGAGCCCGGGCGTACGGGGGCTCCCCTGGAGGCTGCAGGGCAGAGCCTGGTAGCCAGGGCCTGTCCCACTGCCCCAGCCAGGAGCGGGGCAGCCAAGGCAGGCATCAGGCATCTCCCTGGGAACAGGCCGAGGCTGGGGCGGGCTATTGGTGCCCTCAGGAACATGACCAAAAAGAGCTATTTTTATTAACGATAGTGTGCACTTTTCTTTTTGTAGTTTTCACATCATTTTTTTTTTTTTTTTCCTTCTGTAGAGCTCTGTAAAGGATAAGGTTTGTCCTTTTTTTGTAAGTTTTATTATAGCGGTCATTTGTGCTGTTCATACTGTTATGACTGCAGGCTTGCCAGACTGTGAGTCTGTTGAAACAACTGTGGCCCGAAGGATCTGACATTCGGCGTGTGGTCTGCGTTCTTACTTGTGCCGTGGGACTAAAAATATACAGCAACATGTTGAAAAATTCAAATACTTCCACGCGAGCAAAGAGAAAACAATCAGCACGAGTAAGGATTTTTTAAATATCTTTTCAGCACAGTGATCATAATTGTATTGCTAACAGGATAGATGGCTGTTCTAGATCCCAAGCTGAAGAGAGGCCCAGCTGCTTTCTTTGTGACCACACTCTGTAAGTGATCTGGTTCAGGTAATTACTGTGGCCACAGCTTTTCCAAAGGAGCACAGTCTCGTTGTGCTCCCTGTGGCTGTGGCTATTCCTGGGGGAACTTTTACCCGAGGAGCAATTACTTCTATAGGAAGTTTTACCTTGGAAGGTAGTTGCACTCATTATTTTTATTTTCCTAATATTCAATAGCACACTAGCTTTTACAGAAGAATACTCTTTTCCTTAAGTTAGCAAGACATTTCAGAAAAAAGGCCTCTTTCTAGGTGCGGTCATGACATCATTTTTGTGACCATACCACAATCCTTATGTTTTCATCAATTTAACACAGACGCAATATATCAGTAATATTTTATGAGACACATTCAGTGGACTACAGGGTAGCTACGAGTGGTTACCACAGCTGTATTTCTGTACAGACTTTTTGCTGTGCAGTTGAGAAAAGAGTGTAGGCCTATATCTAGATAATTTTTCCTCTTTAAATAATGACATTTCTAGCCACACCAACAATTAAGTTTTGTCTTGATTTTTATAGTCATATTCTTTTCAGAAAAGAGATTTCTTTTTTTTTTTTTTACAATGCATCTGCATCTACCAGCACTACAAGAATGTTCATTTTGAAGTAAGTGTATCCACAAGTAATTGCAATGCATGAATTGTTTAAATAGATCAGAATTATTAGCTGTTTTAACAAAGTGCAAATTGCCAAATTAAGTAGAATGAACACAATTATTTTGCTGAAGGACACGATCAACTTTTTACCTGTCATCTCTCAGCAGGGCAGAAGCAATCCTCTATCTCCAGGAGAAGCAGCTGACCTCTGTAGAATGCAATGTCTTACAGTCGCTTTTCTTCTTCATATGCCACTTTCACAAAGAGCTCAGATTAGGATCGTGAAATCCTGCTGGACTAAGCAAGTTTTACCATTAATAAAAATGGTATGTAGCACCTGTTTTAATTTCAGGTGCAATTGCATTTCAGTTTTCATTTTCCTTTATATACTACTTTAGTCATCTGATGAGATCAAAGAATGTAACGTACCTGCTGGAGACAATCCTTACCTGATTCAGGAATCTTGTGAGCCCTGAATCAGTAGAGCTAGGAGAGGGTTTGGGGCACTGTCTCTTGTCTACTTGTCTACTTGACCTCTTGTTAGACATCTCCAGTTAGCCAGTGTTAGGGTTAGGGTACAGGGCTAGATGGACATTTTGCTAGATGGATCCATTATGGGAAGTTTGATATCAGGCCTTTTTATTGTTGGTTATTATAGTGAAGGAGAACAGTGAAGGCAGTTTCCTGATCACAGAGAAGTCAAGTAACAGTGTGTTGGTTTTCATGTCAATAAAATCTGTGGTAGTTAACCTTGCTTTGGAGATGCTTTGATCCCTCCATGTGAAAAGGTGCTCTGTAAGAATTAATTGTATGCTTTATTTTAACAGCAACAGCTGTGTACGCATTTTTCTCTGACACAGCTAAGAGATACAAATGGTTGGAAATTGGATTTAACTTACCTGCCTGATTTAAACGATGATTCACTGCTCAGAAATATTGCACATTACTATGAGGTCGAATATACCAAAGGTATTTATCTTTGTTGAACAGTTTGTTTTCTTACATTTCTAAATTTATTAAGCTGCAAAATGAGAATGAAACTGCTTGTACAAGCATAAATGAGTACAATTTTCTAATTACCCATATAATAGTATATACATTTTATGGAATAACAGGGAAAATTTTTTCTATAGCCAAGTTTAGAAAATTGCATATGAAAGTGTCTTTCACCAGTGCTCATTCAGAATACTTTACTGTGTCATATCTTTGATGTGCCACCTGTACTTATGCAAAGGAAGAATGATATAGCCTAGGTAGTAAGAGCTCTGTGTCACTGTTATTTGGGTATCCTCAACCATTTGTTTTTTAGCCAAGTTTCTACCCATTTCACTTGGTGCAACAGAGTTAGAGTGGAAACTAGAGTTGATCCCTGATGTCACTGAGACATTGGATAATATTTTGAATTTCAGATGAGATTGACTTATAAATACATGAATTTGGAGCTGGAGCTTTAAGAACACTATCAGGTTTGTTAAGACTCAAAAGCTGACAGAGCAAGAAAGTATGGAAAAAGGTTTGTAGCAAATGTTTTTCAGAGTAATTCTGTTTACCTGAAATGCTCTGCCATGAGTCTGTCTGTCTGATAGTAAACCAGAATACTTTATGAATCTAGTCACAAGATGTCCTGTATGTACCTTAGTAAAGGAAGAGTAGAGGAATTTTCAAAGGAAATATAAATTAGGAGCATGAAGCATTTATTTTTATAATGATACCTATTATTGGGCACTAAAAAGAAAAATTCTCAATTCAGGATCCTACCCTGCAGGAGGTGAAGGTGAGAGAAACTCTACTTCACCTGTGAAGCTTGCAGATTTCCACAAGCAGTCTAAATCTGGTGTTCTTTCAAAAATAAATCTTCTTAGTACAATCAGTTATTTGTATCCTAGGCTATTAAAAACTGTGAATGTAAAACATTCTATTCTAATTTGTTCTAATGACCAAAGACCTTGGATAGGACTGAAGTCTTTGTGCCTGATGTTGCATAGGTGAATAGGTAGATTCTGTTTGAGGAAACTTTTGATTTTAAAGCACCTTT